>NC_056703.1:28066013-28306013 GCF_018831695.1 Puntigrus tetrazona | reverse complement strand
TTATTAGTTTCCAGTCTCAGTGTCTAGCTTTAATCTTGGTCTAAAATTGTTGTTGTGCTTCCTTATTTCCTGGTACCCGACTTCTGCATGTTTATCTTGGATTTACACTTTGCCCCTCATTTGGATTATTGTTCATGTCTCTGGATTACCCCATTCATCTAGCCACCTGAACTCTGATCGCTGTCATCAGACTTTGGATTTGGATTATTCTCGTCTCGCCTTCACTATATCTGTTCACCCGTGTTTTCGACCCTGCCTTGAATTAAAAATGGTCTCATCGGCCCCGTTTAAGATAGATTAATCTGTATTGAGTAAAAATATTTTAATTATTATCAACATAAATTTTACCACAGTCTCAATATGATATTTTTATTGACTAGCCTTAGTGGATGTAGTTTTGTAGTAATCGTTATGTCTTGGTGTAAACAGTCCTGCACTTGTGGTCACTGTAATGAATCCTCTTACGTTGCTCACTAAAAATGATCACTTTCTCATCTGTTTTCATATGCATCATCATAACTGCACGAAAAGGTGCTGAACATGGTGAATTTGGATAAAGTAACTGGCATTTTAGAGTTTAATTCCTCTTAGACCGTGCTTCTCGTTGACCCTAAAGTCCCGAGCCTAGACACTGATGAATGACACTGATGAATCATCCGGCACAATCCAATATCTGCTGTCCAAGGAGTGTCACCTCAAACTTTGAGTCACACTCAGGATGTGGCGTCCCGGTGCAACATTCCCTGCCAGCAAGCTAAAACACCAAGACTGAAAAACACAAACCTTGACTTTGGGAGGGTTCATCCAGTGATGTCTCATAATGCTGTTGGCCGTTACGTTGCTTGGCAGAATGACCACATCATTGTTACTGTCTCTGCAGGACAACTCACACTCCTCTCCTGAAAAAGACAGACAAAGAAAAGATGTTCATCTCCGAGGCCGCTACAGACAATGACACTTCCTCCAGTTTAAACATGTTTGGATAGAGCACTGTGTCTAATGCTTTACTGTGACAGTATAGTGTTTAGAAGAGATTGCACCAGATTAAAGTTTTAGGGTAAACGTCATTTCACAATTTCACAAATGCAAAATTACTAAATTAATAAACAACTAAGCCTGTTTTAGTAACCATTGGGATTTGCATTATATAGTACATAACAGTGCAAATCATCATAATATGCCAATACTATCATTTACACTTAAGTAAAAACACTAATATTTGTAACATTAATATTTAAAATTCAAAGCTATTATTTGTTTGAAAATATCTTAAAATATAATTTATTGCTGAGATTTAAAGCTGAATGTTCAGCATCGTTACTCTAGTTTTCAGTGTCACACGATCGTTCATAAATCATTCTAATATGCTTTTTTGTTGCTCAAAAAATATTTCTTAATAATATCAATAATAAAAAACAGCTGTGTTGCTTAATACGTTTTTGGAAGTCGTGATACAATGACTTGATTTATTAATTCACTCTTTGTGAATAATTTATTACAAAGAAAATAACGTATTTTTAATACTTTAATATTTAATATACATTTTACTTTACCTTCAATCCTTGCAAAATAATTTATTTAACTGTAAAAAACATACCCAAACTCTTATAGCATATTTCTTTCTCTCTTTCTTTCCATCTATCGTACTCTATGCTCATAATATAAAATAAATCAGACGTTCTCTACAGTGCAAAAGTGTTACAGCCATTCACATTTCTGAAACATGAATTGGTCAATATGCACTGTTCTGATGATATACTGTCATGCAGGCTCTGCACCTATGCCGTGGCCCTTCTTGCAGCTGACGCGGATGCTGGGATGCAGGTTCTGAGGTAGAGAGCATTGACCCTTCAGCTGAGGGCATAAGCGGAAGCTTCCGGTCCAGTTCCCATCCTTTCTGCAGCGGATGACATTGTTGCCAACCCCCTGCGAAGACACCACAGCATTCACTACAACACTCTAAACTCACAGCCAGTGGAAACAACAGATAAAGACACGCAAGTTCACTGGAGAATCTATAAATACCAAATGAAAGAGTTATTTATTTTCTCACGACTTACACTCGGTCACATCTTTACACAATACAGATTCAAAACAGCTTCACAGTAATAAACAATACAATAACAATAATAATGGAATGGAATAAATATGATTTCAGCTGTAAAGAAGTTGTAAAAAAAAAGTTCAGCTATAGTCTGTAATATTTGAACAACAACAAAATATTTTCTCGCAAAGGCTGTGTTTGCTTAATGAAAAAAATGGTATTATTGTCAAATTATAATTATATTTTTACATTACAGATTTTTTTTAAATACATTTCATTTACTTGCTAAGGCTGAATTTTCAGCATCATTACTTTTTGTTTTAGGTTTTTTTTTCCAACTGCTTACACACAAAATCTTTACTTTCCGAAACCTGACACTCCAGAAATTTTGCACCAAATCAGCAAAATCATACGCTAGTTCTCAGCCTTTGACTTTGTTTTCAATTTCATAAAACACGTTTTACAAAACACAGCCTGCAATTCGTTATGTAACAAAAATCTAACAGGAATTAATGTTATAGCAAAGGTGTTTATGGATGTGTTTATGTATTTTGAATGCAGTTCTTGAAAAAAAAAAATTATATATATATATATATATATATATATATATATATATATATATATATATATATATATTACAAATGTCTTTACTGTCACTGTACTATTTTGATCAATGCAATGCAACCATTACCATGACATCTGTTAACACTAGTTTCAACTAACTAGTGTAATGAGAGTTAGTTGATGTACAGTAGCTGCAGAGTTACAATGCTTAGTAGAACGTCTAAAGGGAACTACTGAAACGAACCTGTTTGCATGGCGGTTGTCTCAATGTGTTGTTGACCCCATTGCAATGGATCCAGCAGGTGCTGTCAAATTTAAAGCCATCTGTGCACTGGTACATGCCATAGAAGACGGATGGAGGAGGTGGACAAGTGACCGGCTCACAAGATCCCTCTAACCAGCGGCCGTCTTCTGTGCATTGACGCTTGAAGGCTCTCCTGCAAGAACAGAGATGTATCATATTTATGTCAAACGTCAGTTCTGATGGTAAAAGACGACTCACAAGCGCTTTTTAAACACATGCAGAGTGGTTGTCGTTGTGTTTTGTGTGTGATCGCGCACCTCTTTGGCTTGTTGGCCACGTGGTATCCCGGTTTGCATTTATATTTGCAAAGGGTGCCCACTTTAAGACCCGTGTCATTGCAGCGTTTGGTCTGAAGCACGGCGTTGGGCACGGGAGGAGGCACGGGACAGCGGAGCTCACACAAAGCCTCCGGGAATGACCACAGGCCGTCCTCCATACAGGTCAGAGTGTTATTTGTGCCTTCAAAACAAGTCAAATAAACGCACATGAACACTTTGGATCAGTAAGATAAATACATCGATTGTTTTGCATTTAAAAATGACCAAAAGTGATGGTATAGAAAATTACAAATGTACCAAAAATAAATAAATACAAATAATTTACAAAAAACTAATTAGAGCAAATACTGTCAAATCGCTGAAAACAGAAGTAATAGAAAAAAACATTTACATTTTAAATTATATTTAGATAGAACAGTTTTTTTCATTCGAAATTATTTTAATATTTTTTACGTTTTTTTTTAAATGTAACATTACAAATTAGAAAGTATTTACTGACTGCCATGTCATTGCTTCTGTTAAAATAAATAAATAAATAAATAAAAGCATTTAATTATCAGTATCAGACTGAGAATAACTGTTAAACTATCTGTAAAGAAAAAAAAGTGTGTTATGAAATGAATGTACATTCTGATTGAATGAGTCACTTATCAAACCACTGTGACTGCACATGATTGAATTCCATGGTAAAGGGCTATGTTGCAACTGCGAACGGCTGCAAATCACAAATTAAGCAGCATAATTAGAACGTTTATACTGATTATTACGATACGACTGCTGAACTCTTTTAGAACGCAGGGAAAGAAAACCTGCCTAAAAAGACCTACAAGACCTTATTGTTCTCTTTACTGCATCAAAGTTCAGTTAGAGGCTTTTACAGGGTTTCTCACCCACGAGCTGCGCGGGCTCCTTGCACTGGAACGTGCTCTTCTTGCCGTAGGTGGTGCCTTCTGGGAAATCAAAGTGGGCTGGGTGCACATGGTACTTATCTGGAAGCCCACAGTCAACTGGCTCGCACGATACTTGCTTGTTCCACTTCCTATCAGCACAGGTGATGGTCACGGTTGAGTCCGTCTGCAAAGAAAAGACGTCAGATTTCCAATGACTTCAGTGCTGCTGACTACTAAGTACACAAGGCTAATACCACAATAAAGGATGCATGTGCTCCTCTTGTAGGTCTGAAAGCAGCACTAGTGCTTCGGTATTTTACATGAGGAATAACATACCATTTAGTCATGATACTGTTTCAAGAAAAAGGCCCTTTGCAAGTGGCATACTTATCATTTAAGAATATGTTTTACGGATAACAAGGCACCAACAATCATCAAGAAATGACAACTGAATGCTATAAAACCATTATTTGATATCCTCTAAATGATCAACATAATGAAACCTCAACAGCAATGTCTTTTTGCTGTGAAATCTTTACTGATCAAGCAAACATGAGAATAAGCATGTGCCCTAATACCAAACTCTGGCAAGCATTCGAGAGTCTCCTCAAGGAACCCTATTGTTCAAAGTAGTCTCCTCAAAGAGCCTTGTGTGGTGCAATGAGCTGTTTCAAATAAGATAACTCATTTCAGTTAAGATTCAGAGAGCAAAGCACGCTGGCTCGTTTAAAGCAGAGCTAGTGAGGAAGAAGCACAAACCAAAGGCAAAACATATTAATCTTTCTTTAAAGAGCCATGCGATGCACAGTGTTTTGATAATAAGAAGACAATATGTGTAGTTTGGATACCGCCGTGCAAAATTGTTGGCACATTCTCCTGACCAAAAAACTCTGTTATTCCAAAAATGCCCCGAAACGGCCTGACATCTGGTTACAGCGCCTGAAACATCTTTGACCCAGGATTTTGTTGTTATGCCTCATCTCGCAACTTAACCGCATAATGCGCTTTTTAAATACCTAATCTGATTTGGTTCAGACGTATAAATAAACAAATAAATGAATATGTGAATGAATGAATGAATGAATGAACAAATAAATAAATCAATAAATAAGTATGCAAACAATAAATAAATACATCTTTGACCCAGGATTTTGTTATGCCTCATTTCGCAACTCAACTGCATAACGTGCTTTTTAAATACCTAATCTGGTTTGGTTCAGATGTATAAATAAATAAATAAATAAGTAAACAAATAAATGAATATATATATGAATGAATGAATGAATGAATGAATGAGCAAGCAAATAAATGAATAAAAAAATAAATAAGCAAATAAATGAATAAATCAATGAGTATGAAAAAAAACAAATAAATACTTAAATAAATTAATAAATAAATAAATCTTTGACCCAGGATTTTGTTGTTATGCCTTATCTCGCATAATTTGCTTTTTAAATATCTAATCTGGTTTGGTTCAGACGTATAAATAAATAAATAAATAAGTAAACAAATAAATTCATATATATATATGAATGAATGAGCAAGCAAATAAATTAAAAAAATAAGCAAATAAATCAATAAATCAATAAGTATGAAAAAAAAAAAAAATAAATACTTAAATAAATTAATAAATAAATAAATCTTTGACCCAGGATTTTGTTGTTATGCCTCATCTCGCATAATGTGCTTTTTAAATATCTAATCTGGTTTGGTTCAGATGTATAAATAAATAAATAAGCAAGTCAACAAATAAATAAATAAATAAGCAAACAAGCAAGCAAATAAATAAATAAATAGTTCCTGGTGGCTTGAAAGAAAGTACCATGAATTTTGACAAAGAAAAATAGGAAAAAAGGTTATAAAAGTAGTATTCTATCTATCACTTGCGCCATGATAAACCTATAAATAATTAAATAAATACAAAAATACATAAAATCAATCAATGGGAAACCTATTAGATTATGTGTACACTGTAATAAATAATTTTTGAAGATTATTGCAGTACTTCAAAATTAGTTGAATCCAGTTTTGTTACTTGATGTTTTATTTAATTTGTGAGATTTATTACCATTTTCTACATTTCAAAGTTCACACTTATATTTTGTCCTCCATATAACAGATCTTCGGCATAAAGCGTGCGGTTGATAAAGCAGGAATATAACATTAGATACACACATTATTGATAAGCTCAGGCAGATATTCTTTCTCGCTCATATACTTCAACCTTTTCTTTGACTACATGATACACCGCAGCGATATCTCCTTACCCAGCCATTACTCACTTTCGTATTTCTCTGTATAAAACATATGCTTTCCACATGTTAAACTCAATCAATATGTTTAGAATATCTGCACAGAATTCCCGAAAGTGACTGAACTAAGAGCGAGTGCTGAATTACAATAAATTATCACGTCAGACAAGGTCATTTACAGGCTTGTGAAGAATATGCGGGTATACGCAGGTGACTGCTGACCTATAGGTGCATGAGCATCAGAGCGCGGCGGGATGCAACTCACCAACGGAAAAACAAAAAATAACCACAATTAAACAAACTGCTTTATAAACATTCGTAAAGGAAGCTTGAATCAGACAAGAAACTTCCTGTGTTGAGAATCTGTTCCAATACAATCAAATTCAAAACATCTGTATCAGGGTTATGACGGTAACATTTTATTTCGATTTGATATACTATTAACTTTAAGTAACTTTTCAGCTAGCTGTCATTATTGTCTACTTTGTTGGTGGTTCCCAAATTTTGGAAGTGCATCTCGTTCTAGTAATCCTAACGGATATCTAGCGTGCATGCGTTTAGTAGCCGAAGAGTTTCACTTACTGAGTCATACTGACACACAAACAATAGTAAACATACAGACTATAACAAACACATTTACGACACTGGGTCGCTGCCAATAAATGCTCGGTTGGAGACAGATGAAGAAAAAAAATTGTTTGTGTGGATGGTGAGTTTCCTGCTTTAATACAAATTTATAGCCGAGCGGTTCGCCTCGTTTGGGCTACTGTGCCTAATTAAACACAGCTAACTTACTGAAACACACACATCAAAGCTTTTGTTTGAATGCATCCCTATATCAAACAATTATAAACATATTTTGACTTTAAAGGGTTAATTCACAAAAAAAAAAGGAAAAATGATATGTCCCTTCAAGCCCATCACACCTTAAGGTTTGGTCTTGTGCGTCGAGGAAGTACAGTTCAACTTCTCTTTACCATATTTGATGTGCTCTGTGTGTATTGATTGAGTTGAATAAAAGTTTAAAATAAGTTAATCACTGATTTTTGAATGCGGCTTCTGAAAAACAAAAATAGCCAAACAATATAATAATATATTTTTGTTATATTTGATACAATCACATCAGCGTCATTAGATCAGTGTGACCAAATCTGGAGTATAATCAGATGCGTTTTTACAGCACTCTGCATTATAACCAATCGCACATGATTCTGTTGAGCTAACGGACCTAATGACCAATCGGAGGCATGTAGATGAGTCGTCGCTGGAAATCCACAGTTTTTCGCACTTCGCGTTGTAAAAAGCTTCAGTGATTTCAGTGGAAGTTTTTGAGAGTGGCTAGATTGGATGAAAATGTTCTTTGGTAATGCAAAATGTTCTTTGCTTTCCTTCTGTACAATGTTCTAATTAGTAACTCACAAACCCCCTCGGTAGAACTCGCGTTCATAAGCCGTACAAATTGCGTTCCAGTGGTTCCCCCATGGTAGAATTGTAACTAACAAATCTGCCATATTTGTTCTGACCAACTGAGGAAAAAAATCTCATAAATCGCGCTAGAAATGGTGATTTAATCTAAAGGTCAGTTAGCTCACATCACATCAAACTGTGCAAATTATTATTATTCTTGTACTTTATTGTGAAATTATTAATGTTAACAACATAAGCATTGCATGACTGTGAGTATATTGTGTATTAGCCTGTCCAGTGTAATTTCCGTACCGTCTAATATAATTGTCATGCCATTTTTATTTCATATTAAGAAATTCTTTTAACCCAAAAAGCTAATTATTCTTCCTTCAAACTGAAGGGCATTTAAAACTGGAATATTATTCCATTTCCATTTCACTTCATTCATGTGTGTTTCAAAAACACAATCCTTTCTGGATTTCAATCTGTCAATTTTACCAACAAACATTCTAGTTTTCTAGCTTCAGTAACAGATCTGAATACCTCAGAAGCCTGGGACTACTTCTTTATTTTACAGACACATTGGCTAGAAATAATAATAATAATAATAATAATAAAAATTACACTGACCAGATGAAATGCATTTAATTGAGTTGAAAAGCAGCAGTTTGACTGGATTTCCCATTGGTTATCCATTAAACATCTGAGAATAGTGTTTGCATGATGAAAACAAACAAGCTAAATACACACATTCTAAAAGTGGAGGGAACAGATTGTTTTGAAGATAGCACCATCTAAAGCAGGTTTCCTGGAAGCCTTGTGACACAACTGAAGCGAGTGCACTTTCTAATGAAGCTCGACAAGATGCAACATGACACCATTGTCCTTGCTCCCATGCTGATGCCACAGAAACACGCCGTTCTGATTTATTGGTTATCCATTAAACATCTGAGAATAGTGTTTGCATGATGAAAACAAACAAGGAAACACACACACATAAAAGTGGAGGGAACAGATTGTTTTGAAGATAGCACCATCTAAAGCAGGTTTCCTGGAAGCCTTGTGACACAACTGAAGCCCAAAGTGCAAATATCTAGAGAAGCTCGACAAGATGCAACATGACACCATTGTCCTTGCTCCCATGCTGATGCCACAGAAACACGCCGTTCTGACATATCTATTGCATGACAAAGGCTGTTGTTTGCATGTGGATCAAGGCGAGGGCATCTGAAGGAGAGCTGGCACACTATTACATAACTGCAACAACAGCCGATCCACGGGAAATATCCAGAAACACAATGTGCAGAATTCTGCAGACATTGTTTGCAATCTCTGAAGGAGAGCTGGCAATCTGAAGTCCACGCAGAAACACCATGTGCAGATTTCTGTATAACCTATGTATTATTTTACTATGTATTATGTAAATGAACACTATGTAAAGGTAACACTTTATTGTTATAGTCCACTTTAGACATTCTACTAACTGTAAGCAACTTGTAAGTTAGGGTAGGTTTAGGTTTTGTAGAATAAGTTGACATACTTGCAAAATTATGATGTTGTGGATCTATCAAAATAAAGTGTTAAAAGATATTAAAATTATACACCACCACCTCCAAAAAAGTATTCTCGTCATTGGGACAGTCACAAGCCTCCTGGTTTTCAACTAAAATATCTTAAATTGTGTTTTGAAGAGAAACATGATATGGGGGTAAGTATATGAATAGGAACTATACTCTCATTCCGGCGTAATAATCAAGGAACTTTACTTGTCTAGGTCATCACCAAGAAAACCACAATTTTACAATTTCCATCAGGCTCAGTAGACAATCTAACTACAGAAGAGTCAAGTTTTAAATGGGAATAATATTGAAACTCTTTGGTCATTTTTAAAACGAGATGCTTCTGGTCTAATAAGATTCAATGATCTATGCTAAGCTATGCTAAGTTATGCTAAACGTGCAGTCACCAGACCCGGAAATCGGCTGAAAGGATTCAAAAACGGTTAAACTTTTAATTTTTAATCTGCAAGAGTTGGAGAAAACTGTAGAAAACTATTTATAAGGGAAATAATTAATTTTGTCGGTTGCAGGACCGAGTTCAGAACGCAATCAGAACATAACGTGCGCAAAAGCCTAGAATATGAAGGCATTGTGCAAAGTTTCACATTCAGCACATTTTCAAAAAAATCATTCTAAAGAAAATGGTAAGCATGCTGTTTAGTATGTTGAGCTCATATTCTGCTTGCTTGTATTTAGCATACACCATCTATAAGGTGTATATTGAGTTTGATCGTTTAACATCACTCTAAGGCACATTATGCGTTTCTCATGTTAAGCGTTTTAGAACACCCTGCTTTTTTAGTGATTGCAATGGCCATATACAGTACACACACAAATAGCTACAACAGCACAAAGCAAACTTACTGCAACTAAAACTAAACTTAATAAAATTAAAATACTATTTACCAATATGTTTTAAAGTTATATGTAAATAACATTTACAGTAATACTGACGTAAGGCCCCCTTGCATTGTTCTACCTGCGATATGAATGGCACAGCGGTTCTTATTATTCTTTGTGCATACCTGGCTCTTGATGATGTCATCGTCCCGGTGGATTTGTAGGACATAGCCGCTGTGGCACGTGACAGTGCAGCGTGCTCCATTGAAGTAGCCGCCGTCGCTGCACTGCACCTTTGCATTCCGGATCAGCGGCTCTTGGCAATCAATGGCTTCACAGGAGTAATGAACACAACTGAAAAAAAGAAAGATTGAGAGAAAGGGTTAGTGATACGTGACAATATTGTATTATTGTTGTAATTAACACATAAGTAGGCAAACCGCTAAGATGACATGATTTAATTTATTTATTTATTTTCAAATAGAAATTGCAGATTTATAACATTATCATAAAACATAGACACTGAGTCAGTGGTTAAACTTCAATTTAAATCAATGAGACGTAAATTGGCAAACCTTGAGCTCTGGAAACCCTGAAGGGGACATTTATTTTTACTTACTGGAATAAAACAGGTCAGCTTTATAAAAAAAACAGCTTTGGTACCTATTCATGAAACCACAGATATTCAGCACATTTACAGTAAAAGACTATGTGCATTTAATTTCTTCAGATGCTTTCATATACTTACATTTCACTTCAGTGTGTGTGTGTGTTTTTTTTTATTTAGTCAATATATTTCTTTCACAATGGGAACCAAAAAAATGCATGTCAGGAAATTGAGAGGATTGTGGGGGAGATTTGGTGTCTGATGTCTACACTGCTCTTTGTTACATAAAGACTAATTCATGTGGCCAGATGAACAATGCTGGACAAATTGAGAGCTAAACACTATCCTCAGAAAGAGGGGAAAAAAAGCCGGTGGGAAGGAAAAATAAATCTCTACTGGAGTCAGTTTGTAAATGCAGAGTTGGCATTTTTCAACTCTTAGCTGACCAAGTAGAATCCTGGCAGATCTGGCGGTGGTCAGAGGGGCAAACATGAGGTGTGGGAGCTTTCAGTAAGCAAGAAATGAAGAAATGTAAAAGAAGCATCTCTCCAATAATTGGAATCACTAAAATGTTGTTTTACGTAATCTTAAACTTTTTTCACTCACACAGTTTAAGCCATATGTGTAATTAAGTGGTTAACATAATTGTGATAAGCTATATTTTCCAAAAAGAAAAGAAAAGTAAGGGGTTTAGGTGTAGGGTCGGTGTGGGGCAATATACAGTCTGGTTTGTACGGTATAAAAACTATTATTCTTACGAAGACTCTTTGTAAACCACAAATGCAAGTGTGTGTGTGTGGGGGCATCTGTAAAGTTAAAGTGCTTTTGAGTTACCATCATTTGGCCAAAATTCCTCTTATTACTTTGCCAATTAATTTATTTTATAGTACACCCAATAACCAAATAGCCAAAACCCAGTGCCAAACACAGCTCTCTAAACACAATGTAGTGATGCTTTAGTGGTATACGCTACTGAAAAAAGGTATGGACACATAAAACCAATCCATGCTAATGGCTTCTGTTGTTAACAACAGTGGGAATAGGGGACATGGTGTTTCGTATCAGACAGTGTTACAGGAAATATGGTGTTAGTGGTCAAAGGCCACTGCACAATATCTGACCGGAGCAGCATTAGATCACATTTGTGTATTCATACCAGAGAAACTTAAGTAGTTTGCGAGTTCTGAATATTCAGCATTTATGCCGCTGAGCATTATTTTACTAAAATAAATCAGCCACTCGATAAAGTGCACTATGGACCTGAAGCAAATCAAACCGCTGTCAATAGAGCATAAAAGGAGGCACTTTACAGTCAAAGAGCAATTCATGGCAAATTTATTTTATTTTTATTTTTTTAAATAACTACCTCATTCAATAAATCAAGCAAATTATGTTTATTGCACATTTTTACATGAATGGACGTTATATATCACTTTAAGTGTGTAACATAGCATTTGTCCTAGTGCCTTTGTTCATGTGGTTTTTAACTATTATTTAAGCGATTTTTAAAAGGCAAAGCAATGCATAGATTATTGCCGGCAAGTAGATGAAAAAGTTTTTCTTTCCTGGTAATGGTTGAAAACTTAATATATTTGTGGTTCACAAAAAATGAACTCTACAAAGAGCTTATATGGTAAATATGGTACAGACAGATTTAAATAAAGGATAGAGCACTGTGCTTTTCTTAAAACATCAGGAAATAATATAAAACTGATTCTAAAATGAAACCTTTTTTTCAGTATGCATTAAATGCACCTATAATATTAAACAAAATTCATCGCTTCTAATCCATGACTATTTTCCAGCCTCTCTGACTAATTAAACAGGCCATTTGTGGATGCTGAACAACAATGCTTTGATTGCTGTCAGGTATAATATAGTTATTTGGCAGTTGGGCAGAATAAAAAAAAAATAATGTTAATGTTTATTTTCCTTTCCCATTTTCTTCTTCTTGCAATAAGCATAACAGTCATTAAATTGTGTTAGATGTCCCTAAAAACAACTTTATATTATTCAGCTTGTCAATGGAATGTGTTTTGCTTAAGGATATATTAACTGGAAAACAGGTCAAAAACATTGGGCAACAAACTGACATTTGCACATTTTCTTTACCACATTTTATGTTTAAAGGTAAGCACATCTACTGTTTAGTGAATGCTCTTTTTAGAATGAGATTTAAATGTACAGTATGTGTGTTCATATTACTCTTTTAACGCAAAAGGTCTTAAAACCTCTTTAACATTCAAAACCAAATATTCTTAATTTTAAACTGCATGCAAAACCAGGAGTAACATCTCATAAGGAGCAAGGAATCGAGGCCTATCTGCTCACCTCTGGCCCATGGGGTTGTATATTTCATTGCTCTGACAGCCGCTGATGGTGATTGGGTCAAAGAACTGGAAGGAACGCAAGCCAACGCCAGAGATGGCCACGAGATCGGAGCGGAACATGAGGAGAATGGCTTTGGTGTGGTAGAAGGCCATGCTCAAGTCATGACTCACTGGGATGACCAGAGGATTGGTGCGGCAGCTCAAACGCCAATCGCCTAAACGTTTCAGGGGAAGAAATGGACACATATGATAGTAATCAGAATTTAGGCAGCTGCTAATATCACAAAGTCAAATAGCTGCATTCAAAGAGAAATTGTCACAAGCTCTCACCTAAGCTGTGGATGCTCTCTTTAGTGTCGATCAGCTGGACTGTGATGTTACACTGAGCCTGGTCAATGTAGCTGGTTCCATCTGCGGCTAAATGGATGATAACGGCCGCAGCAACCATAGGATGTGAGAAATACGCCTGCCGGAGACAAGATGTCATCTTACTTTTATACAAAAGTCTTCTTCTGTTCTGCAGCAACACTCATTATATGCATATACTGTAAGTCGAGATAGACCCACTAAGTTGTGGGAGTTTTAGTCCATCTCTGCAAGACAGATTTTTACGGATAGAAGATTGACTAAAAACTCCAACTTATTGATAGATTCTGAAAGATAAATTCTGGTCAATTCAACACAATGCTGGTCCTTCAAAAGTCACTCTTAACTTACTTCTCTATAAAGCCTATAAATCAGTCTTTGTGTATTTTACAACACTTCAGGGATTTCTTATTAAATGGTTACTCCATCCCAAAATGACTTTGGAACAATTTATGATATTTTGGATGAAAACCTGAAAGCTTTTGACTGTCCCATTATGGTAACAAAACTATTTCTATTTTTAAAATTCTAACCTTTTAACTGATTTCTGGCAATAGCCTTATGCTGGAAACCTAGAGCATCAAGTTCTGGCTTCTTGGCTAACTTCTGACTCGATGTATGCTGCTATTTAGATTATAATTTTAAAATAAGAAATATTTTTGGTACAAAAACCTATCGATCTACTTCAGAGGACATGTGATAACCCCCTGGAGGCATATAGGTTTCTCGACACAGTACTTGCGGATATTCCTTCCGATGGGCATCTATTCATTCATGTCTTTTTTGCCTCATTTTATCTTTAAACGAAAGCCTGCTTAACGATTTTCCACACCTGAATATGAAAACAGTTTCATCTATAGGCTTCATAGACAATTACATATATTTAATTGATAAGATTAATAGTTGTTACTATAATTTACGTGGTTAGGAATTGGCAAAATGTGCTTGGGAAAATACACCAACTTGCCTAATAATTATGCATGCATCGCAGTATATCTTTCCTTAAATTAATAAAATCAGCTGCATTTAGCTCCTGCTCCAATATCCCCTTACATAACGTGACAGTGATAACTATTAGGTAAAAACTCACTCCATTTACCTGTAGTATCTCATCCTAAAGTACTTAATAAACCTGCATGCCATAACAGCTCACGCTCTGTGATGTATTATAACAGCTATGAATCATATTTAAAGTTGAAATCTCCCAAAATGTCAAATAAAATTATAATTATGAAAAACTAATCTTACCTTTAACCAATACTGGGGATACCAGGAAACACCCTGAGCCTCTCGGCATGGAAACCAGGCATACTGAGACACTCCATCAGAGAGGTCAAACACTTTAGACTGGCACGTCTGAAGATAGAAAACATAAAAATTTACTAGTTTGGCACAAAACAAGAATAAATTCAATGAATGAATGAATGAATGGTCTCATTCATACATTAGGTGGCCTGAACTACTATGCACTTACATTAAAATTATCATTTAGTACTATGCACTTATTCTGTACATACATATTTTTACAGTGCACTTATATTTTTAAAAATACCTATAGGTAATTACATCTGTAATTAACTTTTACACTTGCATTTGTAATTACACTCTTAACCCAACCCTTAAACCTTAACCCACCCTTAAAAATATCCATACCAGCAAACCTGTCCTTAACATTACCCGTATCCAACCTCAACAGCAGCAAAAGTGTTTTGCAATACAGTATGAACGAAAAAGAACATTGTAATAAATAATGCCATAAAACGGTCATACTACGAGGCTTTTAAAAATATTTCTAAACATTTAAAGAAGGCTTTGTCTTAAATTATGTTATATGTTTGTCCCTCTCTAAACAGGCCAAAATATGTCTACAACATGCCTTGACAAAATGACTGGTACATACTCATTTATATAACCCTGTTATATGACATCTTGCAGTTCATTTAAGGATGACGCTTGTGGTTTGTATTAATGTTGTTTTGTCTGCTAGAGTCGAACTGCAGGTGGACAGATCTGACAACAACGTCTACCCTGATCAGCATCATGTGATGTGTGCTGCGGAAATGATTTTATCAAACCTCACTGCAAAAAAAGAGCTGTACACATCGTGACATTAGACAAGGACACCATGTTGCGCCCATTCTCCTGACCATATGGAATATGATACATGTAATTGGAGCCACTATGGAAACCACACGGAAAAATAATGAAGCATCTGACCAAGAGATCTGTTGATGTGTCATGTATGATCTGGTCCCTTAAGAGAATAAAGCTATATTGCATTTCCAAGTATTGCAACCGCAGGTGGCACTTTTTTTTCCTAAATGCAACGCTAGCACTTTTATACATGTTTATGCGAAGCAAAAAGCCTTCACGCAAACTGATAAGCACCATACTCCAGTGTAATGGAGAAGAAACCTTGTAAAAAAAGACATGAGCTTAATTGTATTAAATGCACATGTGAAAGACTATCCGGCATCTGGGTAAAAGAAATAAATAAAAATAAAATGTCTCTTCTTATCACACATAAGCACACCTTTAAAATGTGATTTTTCCTTTAAAATACATTTTAAATCATTATGTTTTAAGAAGAACATTATTATTGACATATTACAGCTTATTATAATTTATAATGTAGTATTTTATTTTTATCGCATTTAAAGTTAAAATATAACAAATCCAGCTTACCAGCTTTATTATAAATGTATAATTACAAATATATTTAAATAAATGGCATGCACGTTTCAATAGAAATTATGTTGGTATGTTTTAGTTTATCATAAATGCTTGTCAGTATATTCAGTGGTACTTATATACTTATATAGTGGTACTTATATACAATATTTCATACACAATAGAAGTAATTATGAAATTTAACATGCAGCTGTAATTAAGTCAGATTTAAGTGGGTACAAAAAGCATTTAATTGCATTTAATAAATGTTTAAACTATAATCCATTTTTATTTCATTGCAATTAATTATACAAAAACTCAACATTCAGCTCTCACTTATATCATTTTCGGTGCTTTTTTTTCTCCACGCTACAATATACTATTATAACGTACTATAACGTACAAAACTGCACCTCCACAGTGGCTTCTGGCCTCCTCTATGTGTATTTATCATTGATTTGATGAGGTCATTGGAGGAATGGCTACCTATCAGTGGGTGGTGGAAGTCTCCCTGTGGATGCATAGCAGGCCTGTGACATCACTGTAAAACCACAACATCACCGCCAGGAAAGGCCCACCAATAGCCCAGCATGAGGGGCTAAATAAACCAATAAAACAAATGATCTACAACTTATTGACTCAAACCACAGGTTACTGGAATGTGAGGACAGGCTGTAAATTATAAAAGGACCTGGAAAAATCAACACTCAGTGCTCGGAGCCGGTTGGGGTGTTTTTTCAACAGAGAGGAAAACCGATCTTAAAAAAAAAAAACTTGATTGAGATCTTGTGCTGTGAGGCTGGTCACGTCAGTGGATCACTGACAGCTGCAAAGTTCAACTCGGTGCGGTTTCAAGCGTAGAAAATTGCACCGTGATGTAATAGTGGCTGTTTTTGTCACCAGGTCCCACACATCGTGGCATGTACGTGTAGCGAAGCAGAGCAGGGGCGACATGCAGAATAATTGCACTTATAACCCGGGACCACTGGATGCTTCAATGTGAAGTTAATTATAAGCAAACAACCTCAAGTGCTCACTCCTGAAAACAAAGTAAGCCTGGGATGGTTTGACAATTGCGTCCGAGAGCTAATGTTTACCAGCTGTGTATTTCTGGAGTGAAACCCTCCCCGCCGCCACCACCACCACCTTACTAGAGACACATATACACAGAAGAACCACAGCCAAACCCCAAGATTTTGTTTGTAAATCACCACTTAAGATAAAAGGGAAATGGAGAAGAATCATTGGGAGCTACAGGGGCTGGCCTCCTGCGTGCCTGTCCCTCTTCTGTCTGCATGAGCAAAACTCTTCTTGCTTATTTTGGCTCACTGGCTATGTTTACTTGCATGCCTTTTGTTTCGATGGGATGGAATTTCTTCCGATTGATAATTTCAATGCAGTGTTTACACGAATGCTAAATAAAGCGATCAGATTGACGTGCGCGTTTATACGTCACAAGCTTCAAATTGGATTTGATTTTCTGACATGAGCACGCTGCATGAATATAGAGAATTTAGTGCCGTCTACGCATAGTAACTAAAATTATATTTTAAATGTTTACAACAGGGTTGCCAGGTTTTCTCAGCAAAATCCGCCCAAATGCTGCTCAAAACTAGCCAAATGGCTTTTCAGGGGGGATTTACTGAAAAATCATGTTCCGGTAGGGGTAAAAATCTGGTGGGGTTCCTCTGATAAAAGTTGCATTCCAGGAGCTAAATATCACATTATTGGGATCATTTCAAACTGCAGACGTGAAACCCGTGAACCCAATTCCACAGGAAAAATACTTGTCAACATTGGTTCAATTCTGCATTCTAAAATTCAATATAAAAGGCTTTTTACTAACTTAATTAAATGCATATTTTTCATATTAAATAGTTAAATAAATTGGATTAATATGGAGGCACTGACTGAGTCTAAAATGCCACTTAATATTATCATCTACTTGTTTTTGATGGTGCCATAATAAACTAGGCTATATCATATGTTCTAAATATAAAAAACATATTTTACTGCAATATGTTTCCTCTGTGTGCAGTTGCAGTCATTTGTTTTGATTCTTCATAAGATTCTTTCACACACAGCTTTGCACAATATTAGTTCATTACCTACTATAAATTGCAGAATCAGAATCATTCTCACTGAAATGTTGGTGATTAGCTAATTAGATTAGTTTTAATTGTGTTTGTTGTCCGGTCAGGCAAGTAAAATTCTCTTTTTCACTTGCCTCTTAAAAAAAAATGATCTTGGACATTAATGTTGAGCAATGTTACTGATGTAATCCACCCACATTTGGCGGGTGTTAATGTCAAGCACTGGTCGTTAAACTATTTCTTCATAATTGAACATGCATATTTCTTTCAGTTTTGGCTTTTAATCCGATCAAGTGTTTACATGCCCTGTCAATCGTATTAGAAATAATAAACCACCCTTTTCAATCTGATCAACATTTCATTCAGATTGAGCTTAATCTGAGTGATTAAGGTGTTTACACGGAGGCTTTACAGTCCGATTGCGTCATCAATCTGATTACTTTATGGATTATTTGGTTGGATGTAAATGTAGCCACTGTTTGGGGTCAAACCATTTTTTATTTTCAGGCTTATTTTGTTTTCAGGTCCCGTTGCAGTTTGCAGTTGCGGGGTCTGGTTATAATTGTGTTCCTTGGATTTGATCCCCATCAGTTCAAATCCTATTTGTCGGTTTTTGCCAATGGCTGGGGGCCTCTGGAATCATCACTACCTTCCTCCCCATTAGCGACGGCCCTGATCCTAAACAGTTCTTTGGCATCCCTCTAACACTCCAAATCTTCCTTCCTTAGGTTTGGTTCTTGGCTGGTTACCACTTAAACCAGTCAAGGAAGCCCTTGAGCAGTGTTTTTCAACACTGGTCCTGGAGCCCCTCAGCTCTGCCTACTTTATCTCACACATCAACTCCAGGTCTTGGAGTCTCTCCTACTGAGCTAATTACCTGAATCAGGTGTGTCTGGTTAAGCAGACAGTCAAAACGTGCTTTGTTCGGGGGGCTCCAGAAACAAGATTGAGAACCACTGTTCTAAGGGGTGCTTTGAGCTTTTGAGTGAATCTTGAGCTTGAACCCTTCTTCATAGATGGCATATAAAACCTCTAAAAATGTATACCTCCTCTTCATTAAAAACTGCATGAACTTGAACTAGTGAATGTACCCAGGCATTCAGACACATTCAAGTTCACCACTGCACAGAAATGGAATTCATTAGAAAAATTGTGGATGTGTAATAGGTGGCCTATGCAGAGGTAAAACAGTCCAGGGTTGACTCAGGTCAGTCAGAGCAAACTGCAGGGCTCTTTAAGTGGAACCCATGCTTCTCTGTACAACAAGCTTATTCATGAACAGCTGTGTGACCTGGCACCGAATCAGCCCCTGGACCGCATGATTAAAGGATATGTTTGCCAAATTTCAACCAGTTTTGAATTGTTTCAATGTTGGTAATATGCACTCATGTGCACTAAACAAAGTGAATTCTTTCTCCGTGTTACCTGCACTCAGAGGTCCTTGTTTAAATTTTAGAAAAAGTTTTAAAGTTCGAACTGTCGTAAGCCCTGGAGCTGTCAAAAGTCTGTCAGATGAGACAATCTGCATCATCATAGATGTTTGACAGATCCAGGCCTTTTGGTAAAATGTCCTTGTACACCGAGTCCAAGTATTTTCTTCTGCATACACAAATCATTTTAAAAGAAATGAGCATTTATTATTTGGGATCTATTTGCATATTTGCTTGTTTATTTTCCCTGCCCATATTGGATAAACTTAAACTTATTTCTCCAATGGTGCTGGAAAAAACAAGACAATGCTGTGTTGAATAATTACCTAACATCTGTAAGATATTTATCAAAAGACCTTAGTGCTTGTTGTGATTGTTATTTAAACCTCACAAATTTTGCCATGTGAGGTAACATCATTTTGAAGTCATGCCCTAATAGCTCTTGCAGTTTTGGTAGTGGAAACACTCTTCTCGCCTAGGTGCAACCTACACCATATAAACCCAAATGGTTTATGACAGAACTGATCTCATAAGTAGGACTGC
The DNA here is from genome assembly GCF_018831695.1 of Puntigrus tetrazona. Taxonomy (NCBI): domain Eukaryota; kingdom Metazoa; phylum Chordata; class Actinopteri; order Cypriniformes; family Cyprinidae; genus Puntigrus; species Puntigrus tetrazona. The sequence goes on along the minus strand of NC_056703.1, from coordinate 28,285,836 downwards.
ACCTGGTATGGCTTCATCTAGTGTGTCAGGCCTGAAGCATTGGCTCTCACGTCTGTGGGCATACAAGGAAAAAGCATGGTTGGCCAATGACTTCCCAAGAGTGGCCCGTCTGTGAGCCACCTCTACATCACATCACAACAGCCCTCGTTCAACAGACTTCCAAAAACCCCGACATGTTAACAGCCAGCAGTGTAAATGGGGATTGCCAGTGCAGTCTGGAAAACCAAATAGTATTTTTTTTATTATACATGAAGCAGAAGAAGCTCAACAGTATGGCAAACCAACTGCCCATTTTCTGGTTGCACAAAGAATTAAATTCACATTCTTAAAATAAATGTACACGAATCAACTGACAGCCCTAAATCTCTGGGCATCTCATAAGTAAGAAAACCCTGAGAGTTGACTGCACAAAGTTGTCTTGCCACACAGCAATCAAAGCATTGCTGAAGAAGATTAGTGAACCAACAAGGAAATGGGTGTGACTCATTTGTCCCTCCCACCTTGCAAGACCTTGCCAGTGTTTTGTGGTTGTGTCTGTTCACACGCATACTCTAGCAGCACAATGTTCTCCTGTGTGCTGTCAATATGCCTCCAGGGCAATGGAGCTTGCGTCATCGCTTGCCGAGGAGCATGGATGTCTTTGAGATCAGCTGGCTGCATTATTTGACCATGCTATGCTAGCGTGCGCTTACTTACAGTTAACTGGTGAATTCCCCCCAGACCAGCATAAGCTAAAAGCGGCATCCCAATGGTGCCACCACATAAACAAGATGTTCTGTACAAGCATTATTGCATCAGAGAACTCTTGAGTCCTGTTCGTGCTTGGCCAGGTGTAGGGTGTGAGAATTACCTCAACTGACCCTTAGCTGTAGCAGGTAAAACAAATCAACAGTAACTTTGATGCACGATTAGCTGGTCTATGTAACAACCTGAAGACTTTCTTCACAGACTTTTAAACTTGCACAGAACTGGAGAGGATGCATTTGAAAAATACATTATATTAAAGCAACTCCCAAACTGATGCCAAATTATAGTCTAGTAAAATAAAATGTGTGCTATTTTATTACGGTGCAAAATAGGCATGTGCTTGAAGATGAATAGCACATTCAGAAAAAGGTGAATAATGATGCCAAGATAGTGACGAACACTTTGTTTTTGGGCATTCTAGTCTTTAGTCTTACACACCCATAAACAGAGAGAGAGAGAGAGAGAGAGAGAGAGAGAGAGAGAGAGAGACCATTCATGCATGTGTGATTTGTATAACAAAAAAGTTTGATTTATTTAAAGATAGGCTATTTTAAATCAAGCCATAAAATGATTGCCATGCTGAAACATATTAATAAACGTAACAGAATGACAGTTCTTATTAACATAGCAGTCCATCCATTAGCATAAATCAACTGCTCATAAGATATTAAACTGCTCAAAGAATATATTACAATACTTTCTCTCGCAGTTATATTGCTGGGTGATTATTCTGTAGATTAACTGCATCATTGAACTGTTATTAATATTCAGAGCATTGAAAATGGTTTTGAATGCATGCACTTTTACCTTCACTTTGGAGATTCACGATCACATGTTTATACTATGTAGTGGCAGTACTTACCTCACATTTTACAATATTAGATTCTTGTCAGTGGTGTTCAGGATCTGTAAACCTTTCGCCATCATCCTACTTTGTTGCTGATAGGTGAAACTGCATGTGCTGTAATGTTACAGGCTATCTATTGCTAGCCTGCAGCTAACCCTATGTCTCTTTAGTGGCTCCATAGAACACGTTTTTAATTTTACCAGCCTTTCCCGGTATGGATTTAAAAGGACACCTCTAACCCAGTTGGGGATATTTGTGGTCTGCACAGAACACTGCAAGTCTACATCCTTCGCTTCAGAGAGTGTGCTCCTCTGTTTTCTTTTTACAGCTTTTAGGTGCTTTATTGACAATGCTTACCTCTGGTTTCAGAAAACAGGTAGATAATATAATCGAACAACCTATTTGATATTCTATGAATAAATCAAAAATTGTGACCCATCCCTATTCCACACAAAGAAAAAAAAATTGTTATCCAAAATTGGTTTTTCTATGGCATCACTGCAAAAAGTAGTATGACTGCAGTATGCCTACTGAAAATATAGCTTGTCACGCATTTAACTTAATGTCCTGATAACACAGAATTTTCACTGGAATCCACAATACGTAATTGCTTAGTCATTAATTTAATTGGTATTAAAAGTTAATCAGGGTTCAAACTGATGAAAAAGTGTAGTGTTACTGTACATAACCTAAATCAAGAGCATCTCTTCCAGGCCACACAGAAGAAAAGATGTTGTGTTCTCTCTAGATGTAAGGCACACAGCTGGTCTTTAAAATGTCAGGTGGTGTGCAGAGACCCAAGTTTTCAGATGTGGCTTTCACATGAATGAAAATGTGCTCTCTTGACCTAAAGATCAGTTTGTTCTTCACGGTACATAGCTTAAAGCAGTGGCTCCAGGCCCATTGGCATCTGATGCTCCAGCACAGACCCATCTTCCCCCTCTGAACTTTGAAACTATCCCAGCAGATCCCTATCGGCTACACTCATTTCCCTACAAGGGTGAACATGCTTTGTAGGTACAAGGCATGTCCAAACCCTTCTAAATGAGGGGATACAACAAACGACTGAAGAAAACAAAACAACAAAAGCATTTCAACGTGTGTTAAAAGCTCTTCAAGTAGCTCTGATATGCCACTTCAGAAGGCACTACAGACGGCAGATGGCACTCTAAGAGCCAGATGAAGCTACATGTTTAAAAGAAGATGAAGATGAAAAGATGAAACAGCTCAATCTCATGAAAAATGTTTAGGACATATTCAACCTAACAAACAACAACCACAACAAGCAAAATCTACTTTTAGGACCATTTTAAGCCATTCCTCGGCCATATTTAACACTGTCTTTTCTTAGAAGGCAACAGGCCAGGACATTGTGCACTAGGGCTGTTTGACACTGAGGTCGGCGTGTAATTTCACAGACATCTTTATGGTCTACTCAGCTCTGCAGATTTTATCTCCAGTCTCACCAAAGGAACTAATGCAAGTATTTGTGGCAAGCCAAAGTTCTTCTAAGGAAAGGACCAACTTTTGCAAAATTCAACAAAAGTTGCAAAAGGCTTAACCATATAAATAAACTCTATAAATCTTTACTGATTTTTATTGAAGAGTTAGTTCACCCAATTAATTCATTACTCTTCCTCATGTCGTTACAAACCCATAAGGCCTTTGTTCATCTTCAGTACACAAATTAAGATATGTTTGATGAAATTCTTTACCCTATATAATTATATTACACTTTATTGTATTCCATTGTTCGTAGTCAAAATTTGTGAAAACATTTGAAAAACTTGAAATTTGAAAAATCTTTTACTATATAAGCAAACTTTACTAGATAAGCATTTTATCTTACAGATAGACATGTATACAGTCTAATTACACCTTCCATCAGGGCAAATAAAGTCAGATTTCACATCAGTGTCACATGATCCTCTAAACATCAATTTTGGAATGGTAAAGATGCCATATGTTGCATCAAGTCAGCAAATAATATTACAGCTTGTCAAATTAAGAAAGGTACCTCAAATAGTAAGTGAATAGAATGTGTCTGGTCCAGAAACATGCGAAGCGTCTAAAGGTCATTTACATCAACGCCAAATTAGAATGACAAAGGTGAAGTGAACGAATGTCAGCAATGCAAAGTTGAGAAAATACAAAATGCACAGAGATGTGATGAAATGACTACAGTGAGTTGACCTGATTTGCCTCAGCACACAACTTTCGACACTAATCAAACTGAAGCACCCACCAGACAACCTCTATTACTGTATGTGTGAATGTATCTAAGGCTGATTTTAGTAGGACACTAACCTTTGTAATAGCAGGATATCCAGCAGCCACGTCAGCCGGGCAGTACAACCTCTCTTCATGGGACACTTCCACTGAGGTGGCCCACTGGTCCAGAAAACCATTCGGTGTGTACAAGCCACAATCCTTCACACTCGTCTCCCGCTCAAAGTCTTCACAGACACCATCGCCGTCATAATAGTAGCACATGCTGGGCTCATCTGAACACAAGTGTGCATGGTTGAGAGAGAGACAGCCATATTAGCATTGTAACAATTCTACAAACACTAAATGTAGACTTTCTAATGAAGTTAAAATAAAGGAATGCAGACATTATAGCATTTCTGTGAATATAAATATGATCCACAGTTTGGGAAGCTGCTTTGTAACATGATTTTGTATTCAAAACTGAAAGTACCTTAACCAGCCATTTCAAAGTAGTTAGCCATGGTACAAGCTACAAACAAGAAGTGGCAATATCTTTAATGTATATATTAAATATATCAGATACAATTGTATGAAAGTGTCTGAGACAGCATTGCAACTGGAGTTTGCTATCAATGCAACCTGAATAATATAACAGAACGAAAAGCAGCATTATTCAAAAAATAATTATGAATATTACCAAAAAAATCAAAGAATGATCAAATGTAAAAAAAAAGTAATTCAAATTAATTTGTGAACTATTTATTTGATCAGTGAATTGCATGTGATAATTGATCATTTGCTTTTTGGAGCTTGCATGCGTACATTTGGAGCGTACATGATGATGATTACAAAATTTTGTGTCAAAAACTGCCAGATGTCACATCTTTACATTTACTCTTGCACAACAAAGTCTATCCTGATAACAAATTGCAAACGCACATGCTTTGTATGTAGTGTTTATCATTTTGGCAGTGTTATGTAATGCAGAGGGTTTTTTTACCAGAAAGTGTTCCTGTAGCTGTACTGTCTGAAGGTCCGAAAATTATTGTTTGATCCCCACATATAATTACATTAAGTAAAAGTCAAATTGAATACATAATCATAGGAATCAATCTGATATATCCCATCAATAATACTTATTTGAATGGCTTCTAAATATATCTATCAAAAATTATGTATAAACCTGTTGCTATACTCAGGTCAGGCTAAAATGCACCACTCAGGTTTATGCAATGTAAACTCTAATTGTACCTCTATGTAAACTCTAACTGTAACTCTATCCATAAATGGATCAGTGTTGAATGATCTGTTGTAAGGATAATTCATATATTTGTCTATCCTGTTTCAAATCAGAATTCAGATGTTGATACCGTACAAACCAGTTGGAATTTTCAAGTATCATTAAGATGAGTTTGATTTAATGAAAATAGGATGAAATAACATGTAAAAGAAAGTGCAGACTCAAAGTTTTAAGTGTACTGCATTATGAGATGATTGCTCTAAATTAAAAGTATGCAGCACAGGCTCACTGGGAAACTGTTCACAAAAAGAGTTAAAAATTGTGTTTAAGTACATCCAAATTTAAATCTGGCAGTGTTATTAAAATAGTTGTTATACGTACAGTGCCAGTTCAGAATGTAACGTGTCATTTGAATGCCACTAAAAGGTTCATACTCTATTGTGCCACCAACACCTTAAACAATAAATGTGATTATTAATTGCAAAAGTGAGATAGAAATGCCTTGCTTTGAGCTCTCCACAAGTGCAGTGTTGTACCGGGTGTGCTGCAGAGCAAGTTTACTACTTTAGAAAAAACACATGGAGCTGGTTCTGTGGTGGAAAATGTGTTCATTTTCAAATCACGCATTATGGTACAAGTTTAATTTAATAATAATTAATTATAGTAAGAATGTTATCTAGAAGCTGCAGTGAACTGTATGTTTAGGTACATTTTTGGAGTTAAAAAAATGTAGGTAGAGGCTATTTTTATTCCTATTAAACCAACGGAAGCATTGGGTTTGAGTGTCTCCAATAGGGTAGCTACTAACATTATTCGTGTACAACTCTCAGACTGCTCATCTGCTCCAGATTCCATTTCTATTGGGTTTTGTTTATGTTTTAGGCATATATTAATTTTATTTTATTTTTACACCAAAATAACTGACATGGTTTATGAATTTAAAATCTTTGATCTCAAGATCAAAATGTTACTATTTAACCCCACAAATTTAAATGCAATTAATTTATCTGAGAGGTATACCACATGCATTTTCTACAGTTTTCTGGTCAGGATAGTAGATTTTTAGTCCTGGTAAATGATATATTTTAGAGTAGTGAACTGCATCTCACAAATGAATTTATATAATCAATCCAAGTGAGGTTTGTGCACTTTTTTTTTTAAATTGACAAGTTTGAGGTTAACGTTTGTGATATTTCTGTATTGAGTTTGATTTATTGCACTTTTGAGCTATTTATCTAGTTACTATGACATAGCCTTCAAATTGAAGGTGTAAGGATTGAAAATACTCAAACTATTATGATATACTTTGTAGTAATTGTTCTACGGCAGGTCTTAAAGGGTTAAGGACCGTGAGTGGAACATTGGTCTGTATTACTCACTTATTAGGTTGGGGAAAAAAATTATTTATGATTTTCAATATGGAAGTCAATTAAAAATATTTATATCTATTATCTATTAGAGTTCTAAAAATCATAAAAAGTTTCCTATTTCCTTCCTCGTTTGTGTTTCAAGACCACACACAGACGAGATTATTGGATATCACAGGCAGTATACATCCACACTTGTCAGTGAGTTCAGCCATAAATGATACTACTAGTCATGAAAATGTTTTCCTTTTTTATATGTGCGTAAACAGCTTGCATGTTTTTTCCCATGTCAATGGGTAGACAGTTTCTCCTTTCATACTGAGGACAAACACCACAGGTCACTGTGTCATACTCACAGCATCACATCAGAGAAGAGCCAGTTTCTGTTTCTGAGAGAAACTGGACCCACTTCAAATCTGTGATTCTTCTTCTAAAGTGTTCACTTTGATGGCCTAATGTGAGAAATATTCAACACGTGTGTCACCACATGGAGTTGTGCAGAATCACAACAGATGTTTTATTTTGCAGATGGCTGTAATGTCTTCTCTGTGTCGTTCAAGCAATTTACATCAGCGAGGGTCAGATTGTCCTTCACAAATGTCATTTCAACTCATGCTGCAAGTCCCAGTAAAGTTACCGGCCAATCGCAGGAAAGTTTCTCCGATTCTGTACTTGCGGATGTTAATTTTGGAATCTAGACTGCCTATCACATCTATACTGCCTTCAGAATCCTACCAGATGAAGGCATCTTTGCAGACAGGATGTTGCACAAACATTGGTTTCAGATGTGCCTAGATGCCTTCCTACCTCTGAAGGCAGCTTTTTTTTCTGGACAGATCAGGTTTTTCCAGGGCCATGAGTGAGACAGGAGCACTGTTGAGTTCAGGGATTTTTTTTTCCAGGCCGTGAAGCTGCTGTTCTTCATTCAAGTGTTTTACTCTTTCCTTTTTTCTCCTCACTATTTCTCTCCCACATTGTCTCTCTATTCACTCCCACTCTCTCTTTTTGTTTGTCTCTCTGGCATTTTATATTAATAACTGGATATTAGTAATTCACTTAAAAAGATATAGAACAACAGTGTATAAACTAAGGAAGATACCATTTGCACATTTACATATATTTACACGTTTACATATTTTTACTGTTTGGTCATGCAGGATAAGACATTAATATGTGCTTTATTAGTACTAATATTTAGCCAATATGCTAATAATACACATGCTAATAAGCAAAGTAATAGTAAGAATTGGTCCCTAAACTGAAGCGTTACACAAATGCTTCTAAAGCATGTATGTATAATGTTAATATCTTGTTTTACTAATACAAAAATAATAAAGAAAGAAACAAAATCAATTAATACATGAATAAGTAGGTATCTGTGAATACTTTTAACGGACTTGAACAAACAGATTAGAAATGAACAGTTGTATTTTGACCTAAGGTTAACAATGACTAATAAATACTGTAACAAAGGTTCCGCTCACTGCATGTTCATGCATTATTAGTAATGCATAAACCACTGTTAACTAAACTTTGTCAAGTGTTTGTACCAATTTAACCAACTACCAAATCAGGTCAGTTGAACAAAATTAACTGCTATTCAGAATAAATTTGAAAGTGCCAAAAATAATGATAATGAGCATATGCTTGGTGATAAAGCGACACAGACTCTCTCTTTCTGTCTGTCTGTCTCTCAATGTAAGGGGTTCCAGCAAGGAGGACGAAGGCTTGCCGTGCCAAGTTGGCTCGAGCCTCTGCATAAATTCCTCTGCTCAGCTCTGCTGATGTTGAAACGAGGGGCTGCAGAGGGGGACAAACACACGCGCGCACGCACACACTCACACACACACAACTATCGTTCACGTGTCCTTCTGCACAACCTACAAAGTTATACATGCATGCACGTCTGCGCCACACCACACCCATGGCATGTTACACTCCTCAGATGAGATGAGCAGGTGGTAGCTTCCCTGGGCAACTCGATTCTGACGCCAACATAGATAACACTATATTAAGATTAGGAAAACCAAATGCTATCTTTTGGTTCAGCAGAGTGCAGCTATAAAAACAGAATCAGTTGCACGGTCAGAAAGACAAATGCTTCATTCATGATGGTGCCTGATGGTTCCACATAAAAACAAAAATGTGAAGCTGCCACACAGATGTGATTCCTTCAGCAAGTAAAAAGTCTCAGTGAAAATGTGTAAATGTCTGATATTCCGAACAAATAAATGAATGAACGAATAAATGAACAAATAAAAGTACTTAAACAATTGCCATGGCTGCAATTATTTGATCCAAAAATGTAGTAAAAACAGTCATATATACATATATATATATATATATATATATATATATATATATATATATATATATTTTTTTTTTTTTTTTTTTTTTTTTTTTTTTTTTATTGTCACATGATTCTGAATTCAGGATATAATAAAAATCTGATTATTTAAAAACATTTAAGTGGGTGTCATGAATGGGGTCTATACCATGAGAAGTATAAGTGTCTGTTTTAGACTTATGAGGGTCTTTGCGTTCGCAACAGAATGTATCCTCCCGCTGTCTTTCAATGACGTAATCCTTCCTTAGGCTTTTACCATAAAAACGGCGACCGGAAAGCATTGTATTATTAATACTACAGAGCAGGAGAAGGTGCCAAGACAATCTTCATGAATTTGTTAGTGTGTTCATTTTGAATTAAACGTGTTTCAGATTTTACAAGGATGCCATAATGCCGGTGATAAAAAAAATAGCTTTGGCTCTGGAGGGAGCGAATAAAAGAGCTCAGCTAAAGTGCTGCTCTCGAAGATGCTTTTTCGGAGTGAGACGATAACACATCTCGCAAAACCGTCAACCGAAACTGATGTACAGCAGTGACTACATTTAAAAGCGTGCCACACTTTTTGACGCTCAGTCGTAGCAGTGTGACAGATGACGGCTGTAATGAGCCGCTGATGCACTTATGCTTTTTCTCTACACTTACCAACACAGTTAAAAAACGGCTCCTTCTTGCAGTGGCCGGAGCAGCCGTCTCCATTCATTGTGTTCATATCATCGCATTCCTCTCCCTGGGACCTGAAATAAATCAATACATATGTAATAAACATTATGATGATTTCCCCTGGTGGATATGAATCTGTGTTGCTAAAAGCATGAACATCTGAAGCCTGCAGTGTGGATATGGCAGTATATTTTCTAACAACTTTAAAATGTTATGTTGAAACAGCACAGATGAACCTTAAGTTTAATCTGATGATGATCTTTATCAATGCTTCTAAATCTTTTTGACTCCGACTATTCAGCACGATATTCAAAGGCCTCATATAATGTAATATTTATCATACTATAACAAAAATGTATTTTAAAAGATTGTAAGAGTGTATATATAGTAACACTTAGGCAAAACTTGGTAAGGGACGTAGGTAAGGGATGTAGAATAAGGTTGAATAGAATGTTGTGACCAAATAGCTGGCGGTAGCCACTGACTTCCAAGGGAAAAAAATACTTTCTTTCTTTCTTTCTTTTAATATACCAATATGAAATGTTGGAAAAAAGCAAATATAAGCTACTTTTAAATATGAAAGTAAACTGCTAGAAGGTGGAAGTGAACAAGTGACATTGCATCAAAAAAAGTTTTTGCATTGCAGAAAGTTTTGCATTAGTTAACACTAGCATTAACTTTTAGAAACAGTCCACAGATATTTGAATTCTAAACTGCTGCAGTATGTACCAGAAGCAGCTAAATAAAATGTGCCAGGGTTTATGTATTGAACTTTGTTCTAGCGCCCCTTCAGTGGACGTTTCTTTTGAAAACTACAGTGATGTGTATTTATTGGTACGTATTTTGCCTCTCGCTAAAAAGTGCCCCATTTATACCATGAGACCAGGTTGGTTTAAATGTACTATTAATAATAAAAATATTGTATTGTTAAAGTTCTCGAAGGCCTTTAACTATGCAACACAATATACAAAGCCTCTTTTTTTTACTTTAATAATAATTTAAATAATTTAAAGCCATCTTGCAACCCATTTGAAAGTTTGCTGAGACTCACTAGTGGGTCCCGGTTCACTGGTTAAGAAACATATCAAAACCCACCTCTGGATGAGACCATCTCCACAGTATGGTGCTCCAAGGCGGTGTATCAATGGAGGCGATGGTTCACTCACGCTCCGACTGGAGATTGTTTTGATCTGGTAAGTATAAACCCCACCATACTCGACTTCCCTGGAAAAACAACACAAAAATGTCAAAAATTAAAATACTTGTAGATCTGTAATATTTTGCAGGATATACAAACAAAACAAAAAACATGCACTGTAAGAAAAATAGTGACTAAATTAAATGCCCCTGACTGCCTATTGTGTTAATAATAAAAATTCAAATATGAAACAAATATCACAGAACTCATTCGATTTCAAGACGCACTTTAAAATAAAATGTTTTTTTTAATTCACGAATTTCCAAATTTTGACATTGATGAGACTTGTTCGTTTTGTGGCCTTATGGATGAAACAGCATTATTAATAGATGCTGGATTTATTTTCAGAATTATAGATATAAATGAACAACTGCAAGATAAAAAAAAAGTCATAATATTTAGAAATGCACTCTAAAAGGTGCAGTTATGTTTTGTTTTAGTTTTTTCCTCACGTAGTGGAAACAGTCTTCCATACTGATAACAGCTCCCTGAAACTAGTATAATAAAAATGGGTTTTTGCAGGGTGGGATGTCTATTTTTGCCCCTAGCCCCCATTAATTCCCCTATTATTTCCAGCATAGCGCAAACACTTTCTGTACTAAATTTGTCAGGTTTACACACCAGGGTTTATGAACTAAAGGATCGGTGTCAATCCGACACAGCTCTTTACACCCTGAAAACTCTTATGTAATCGTAGTGCCAGTTTAGTGCTGATTCTAAAACTGCAACACACTCGGCTGCTGGTGGTTGAGATCAGGTCTGAGATAAAAGATATCCGATCTTGTGATGGTCTGAGGAGGAAGGCTCTGTACCCAATCTGAACCATGTGAGATGTCATGAGGGATGAAGTTGTGCTGAGACAATGTAACCAAAACCTGTTCACTTAGTGCTTGGCTTCTAGGAAAGGGTCAGGGCATTCTGGTGGTGAAAGATTGGGGTGGCTGACACTAAGCAAAAGAGGCCAGACATGTTTCGTCTCTCAGCTGTAAACAAATACGAGTCGCATCTTCTCATTGTCATATTGTGCTCAGAGTGAAAGAGAGTACTGTCTACCTCAAATGTTTTTTCCATTTACCATTTTCCTTTGATCGGTACAAATGCATTTAGTGAAAAATGGTGAAAAATGAAAAGAGCCCACGCTCAGGTTTCTAGGGGCCCTTGTGAAATAGAAGCATACACAAACAAACTTTATGCAATGTCTACACTTAATAGCATGTTAATACGACACTGAATGGAAAGTAGTTAAAAATGTATATTTGGTATAGTGCTACCAAATGATCAATCATAAAAAAAACTATTTTGGATAACATAATATGTATGTATACAGTGTATTTTTTGTACATATACTGTATATTGAACAAGTACATGGAAATATTTTTTTAAAAATATATACTATCTGTGTGTGTATTTATATACTTTACTTTAAGTACTTTGAAAAGTGTAGTTAAAAAAGCAATTGGAAATACTGCATTCAGGGCTGAGTAAGTACATCTTTAAAGTGCCCTTATTACGGATTTTTGAAAATGGCCATGTGAATGAAAATGATAAGTGAATGAAAACATCCTGCAAAGTTTTAAATCTGAAAGCGCACTGTGTGTTACTGTCTCTCAAAAGAAAGAGTTGACTCTGATTGGAGTCATTTTTAAAACAACTCCCAAAGTCAACATGAAACATTAGCATATTGCCTGCAGACTTGTTGGTCTTTTCATGTTGTTCTGGAAGAAAATGTAAGTTCATTCTTTGCCACTGGGTGCCATTATTGAAATGGTAAAAATAGAGTACACAAATAGCGTACACAAAAAAAGCACTGTGCTCACAAATCCTGATTTATCGGGCATTACGGGCAAGATGAAATGGAAATAAGACCAATCAGATCAATAACCGCAAATTACTGTTGCGCAAAGTTGGTTTGGAAAAAGCGAGTCATTTGGGAGTCGATGCGCAAGTGAGGTAAAAATAAAAAGACAATGAAAGCCCTGTTGTTAGGGACTCCCAAAACCAAAATATAAACCTTTCATTACCCATAATAGGTAAAATAGCCCACTTTAAAATATCCATGTGACATCAGTGGTTCAATCTTAATGTTATGAAGCTACGAGAATACTTGTACGAGAAGCAACGTGGAACATGCATGCATTGTGGTATTCTTGTAAACAATCATTGAAGACTGACACTGATAAAGGTTGAACGTGATCATTCCATTGTTAGTCCTGCATAGCCAGACCTTGAAACAGGGTCCTGGAAAATGAAGCTGCTGGCTCTTTGATCGCCCCCCTAGTGGCTGGCTGCAGTACAGGTCATAAACCCTGCCCTCTCCATCTAAAAGAATGGGACTTGAGTCGAAATACATAAAATACATTTGCAGTAAAAAAAAAATTCCAAATATGGTTTTAGCCATAATTTATGGTAGTTGTCACGCTGATATATGTTTAATTATTTGTTTTGGTGATAAATTTGATTTTAGCTAATAATTTGATGCTATAAAAACGGGGCATGTCGTTGCGGTTGATTGGATCTTTGGGAGTTTGGGCAATAGGTTCCAAACTAATCTCTACTGCACAGACTATGGCTTCAAATTAAATCATTTACGTAAGATGGCAGCGGCCATACTGAGATGATTTGGCTTCAATTTCCCATAGTGAAAGGAAACAGAGACGCATCGTCCATCTTTATTTTTGCAGTCTATACTTGAGACTGATGGCTAAAGGGTTGGAATCCATGGCAGCTTTCATTGACAGAATTTTTGGGTGAACTAAGTGCGTTTAAAAAAAAAAAGTGTTTAAGTACACAAAACTGGTCCTTTACTATTATTGCATTATTGGCAAGTACATTTTTAATATGTGCATATTCGGTACAATTAAAGTGCACTTCTTTTCACAAGGCCATTATAAAACAGGTATGTTTGGACAAGCCCCACCAATAGACAGACAAAAGAAAGTTATGCAACCCAGCTAGCACAGCTAGCTGCATGTGCATTTTTTCTACTCATTTCCACCTATATTGTAAACTACAACCCACCCACAAAGCTACAAGAACATGTGTATTAACTAACAGACCCAAATCTCTCAGCTTTCCAAAACTACACAAACAGACACACATGAACACCAGTCATTAATTGAAAAGCCAAGTGAGAGGAAAATACACAAAGCCTTCATTATTTGCATTTACGTTGGACTCGTTTCCCCAGAGAAATGCAAGCACTTCTCTGCTGATTAACAAAACAACACTGCCAAATTGCCAGAGCGCCACGGACATTACATTTATTACGAACAGAGTAGGTTCACGTGAGGCCAAGTGTTTTTGTGCTGCCATCAGCAGAGTTATAAGGTGCCTGTTCTAATGGGCAGGGAAGCAGTAACATTTAATAAGAGGCAAAACAAATCATTCAAATTAGCACTTGACATAAATGACACCAGAAAGAGGTTTACACTGCAATTGCCTGTGTTTTGGATAAGGGGAAAAACATCTGTGAAAGTCACATGAAATGAAACAAGAAAAACACAAATAAGTGTTGCATAGAGAAAAGCAATTTACACACCACACATACGTGCCACACATAAATCTCCAGTTTCAGAACATGTAAAAAGATTTATAACTGATTTAACTGTTGCTGTTTTTGAGATTCCAAGTGTGTAAATAAATGACAAGCTGATTGGGTGATTTCCACTTTAAATAGGAAGAAACACCACACCTGGTTCCTCAATATAAAATCTCAATCCTTTTTAGTTTTAATAGACATTTCAGTGTGAAAGATAAACAGATACATTATGTACCATTGTTGAAATTCTAGAATAGGTCAGGCCAGTTTCCATACAGAGAGGTGCCAAGCTCATTTTCACAATACACCTTATTCCAGACCAAAAGTTCAAATGAGGCTTCCTAAACATTGTCTGCGTAACTCAACAAGTCAGCACTCAGCATGGCAATAACAAGGTGGAATGGGGAGAAATAATAGTGAGTGTGCATGCAAGGAAGAAAAAAGGAAAGACAACAAACTAATGAAAAAAACAAATGAATGAAAAAGATGACATAAATAGAAACAGAAAGCAGAATTTAGGAAGGCCAACTATAGACTTAAAAGAGCACTTGGATGGTCCTGTACCAAAGATCAGTCAGGGCTGCCAAGTCTCTTATATGTATGCTGTTACCTAATTTCCAGAAGACACAATTTAACCTGTAAATTCACTGTTTAAAACTGTTGAGGTGGCTTATCTTCCTACTCCACATTTTGAAGACCGTCATGCATACTTTTTTGACATTGATTTTTGGTGCATGTCAGTTTCCTCTATTTAGCCTTTCTTCTGCTTAGACCATTCTTATTTATGACTCAACATTGAGGATGGTGTGGTGATGATGATGATCCACACAAATGACTTGGACTTGAAGACCTTTAAGAGCACATATTACACCAGAAACCATGTTCCCTAAATCACTTGTTTTTATATGGAGCCCAACATACATTATACATTATCATGAAAATGTCCATAGCTGTAGTATTTTGTTATTTCAATCTTGAAAATTCGGACAATGTATTTGGTCTTGGTCGACTAGTTCTGTTACACGTGCTGTTACAGAGCAAGTGTGGAGGCTTCCTATTACCAATACAGACATACTGCTGTGAGCATGTAAGGTATGCTGCTGCTGCATGAATAGTCAGACATAATCCTCCAGCATATCTAGACAGGAGGAGCTGGGGGAGGTTAACAATAGTGCAGAGCTTCTACTTACTAAGCTAAGGAAAAACACACCCAGTGCTGATGTAAAATAATGTCAGATGAACTGTAAACTGAATTTGAGTATGGCTGTTTTTAGTTTTCAAAAGAGAATGTTCAGATCATTGTATAATTGATCATTGCCATCACTTCCGAGTACGCATGCCTATCCCTATGGAGAACCAGCTCCACATCCTATTGAATAAAAAGACATCAGCCTCCAGACGTTCTTCCTCACACATGTTCTGAGGTGTTGAAGAAATCAGTCTCCGAGCATGCCATCATCCTCTGCTCAGCATCCACCCTTTAACACAACTTCATCTGTGACTTATTAACGCACATGTCTCATTGTATTCTCAACTGTACTGAACCGGTGCAGCTGATGATATGTCATAATGTGTCATGAGCCAGCCACTCTTGAGAGATCAACAGGCCTGCCAATAAGCTTATGTAATAAATATATGTTGATGACACGTTATGAAATAAGTTAACATGTCAACAGAATTGAGCTTGCAGCTTATCGGCTAAACACTGGCAGAGTTTGATTCTGATTCTCAGTAGTTAACTTATAGATCTTGTGTTAAATGTTCTCCTTCTGGAATTCACAATAAGAAAAAAGAAAGACTTAATACTTGTTGGAAGACAGATACATATCATGTCTTATGAGGTGCTTGAAGACGAGAAAGTAGCTAGTCAAGTGACCTCCAGAGAAACACCATATGCATACAGCAATAACAAGTGTTTTCTGCAAAAAGAATAGACAAGATTTTGTTGTTCTCACTAAACAAACTACCTTATAAAGAATTCAAACTCCACCAGTGCCTGCACGTAGTCACATTTCCAAAACCACAGTGGATTAGGTTTTCCTTGTATTTCTAGGGATTCAGTCGGGATGATGGAACTGCAGTAATACAGCAAACACACCAATGTAGATAAATCATTAGTTGGGTCATCCCCAGTTGTTCTGGTTGAGAAGTTATGTCAATCATATATAAAGGAGATCAACTCATAGCGGTGACTTTAGAGAGAAACTCCAACATTTCCACAGTGTAAATCTTCCTTCTGGTAAACAGGGATTACTGCGGTCAGCTATGACGTCTAAAGCTCTACAGCGGTGTATAGCACATGCACTTTCCCTATGCAACCTTACATATAAGCTATATGCCAATTTTTTTTCTTCTTGGAACATTTTGGATCAAAACCAATTAGGAGGATCTTCAAGTAAACGTGAAAGGTCACCATGTTCGAAACACCTAATTAACCAAATCACAATAAAAAAAAAAATCAAAAATCAAAAACAAACTATACAATCTAGTACCATTGGCCTTGATGCAATTTTCTCTTGAATGTACTTATCCCGTAAGCTGGATAAAGCAATTTTCCAGTGAGATTAAGGACTATGTGGCACCAAATCAAACCTCGGTAATCGTTCCATCATTGGCATTGGAGCTGGTAGGAGGGTGGAGCTTCTGGAATGCCATTACCAGTGGACTTGACATGACAAAGGTGAGAGTACAACTGGTTTAGCTGCAAAATTTTTGCTAAAATGTGAATCATGATTTTTTTTCCATGGGAATTAAGATCACGATTCACCAAATTTTCTTTCCTTTATTTTAAACTCTTACCCCTTAAAGTAAAATGTAAAAGCTTTTAACATAAGTTGTTTAACATAACAGAATGTTAACAATAATAATAATGTAAAAAAAAAACTAAATAGAACCTGTTCTTTTTTCTCCAACTGGTACAGAACCTTAAAAAGTTTCTAGGTCAAGAACACTAACCCATCAACATTTTGAGGTTTCAGGGAGGAACCTCTCTAATTTCATGGTGACGCTTCAGATGATTGTAGAGATTAGTGGTGTTAATCATCCACACACTGTCCATATGGACCTACGACATAGCCTTTATGGCGTAGACTACGCATCATTTTTAATTTATACTTTGGTGGCGTTGTCTGTGTTGACATGCAGAACACATGCGGACTGCTAGTCTGCAGTGTCATGGGCAAATTGCTGGTGTGTAACCTGCAGTACCTCAGCTAAAGCCAAAGAAGTGCCTCGTTGGAGAAGCATATAACCATGACAGTGAAAAATAAAAAAAAGTCATCAAATCATAAAACTACATAAAAAAACACAATGGAAGGAAATAATGGCATTCTCTGCAGGGACTTGGACCATGGCAGATCAACATTATTTTAAGAAATTTTAAGAAATTTAGATTTAAAAAGGTTTAACATTGAAATATTAAAGTGCTCATAAAAACAGAAAAAACTCCAGTACACATGGAGCAAGGTCCCAGCACTTTTGGTCAGCATAGAATTGATACGCTGTTCGATTTTTGCAGAGGTTCACATCAGGTACGACGTAGGCCTGTGCAGGCTACTGCACAGGTTCGACGCAGAAGTATAAACTGGGCTTTAGACCAAGGGGGACCAAGTTCCATGAAGCTGGGGCCCCTAAAGTGGATGAGTTGGCCAGTTGTCTTGGCCTCTCTCTCATTGGCAGGGGGGTCCTGTCAACTCAAAGCAGGGGTGCCCTTTGAAGCCATGACAGCAAAGAGGGCCAGGTCAGGGAGAGGAATAGCAGATGGCTGGGGGTTTTCTGAAGGCCAGAGTCACATGCATACAGGGTCAACCCCCCTCCGTGATTTACTTCTATGTTCCAAAGCTTCATCCCTACTCTCATATTTCTGAACAGACCTTAAGGTCCCATATTGTATGAATCCAAAACCCAAGGCTCCCCACTTAAATTAGCGAGCAAGTGCCAAGTGAGTGAGACACGGGTGACCCAAATTAGGCAGAGGTGTCAGAACATATTTACCAAAGATCAATATCTTTCTTGGATCCGAGCTGAGGTAATGAATGCATTCAGCATGGGACCTCAGAGTATGTGATTGTAATTGATTCAGATCTCAGAATCAACGTCACTCAGAAAACAGACTCTCAAACCCAGCTGTGAGTTGACCACAGTTTACTTGAGCCAAAACCTTACCTACCTCAGATTAGATCAAAAACACGTCTGCTTTATTCAGCTACAATATAGTGGAGAAAAAGCTTACACACTACAGTTCTATAAACTTCAGGAAATAGCGAGCGAAAAAAAATGATGCATCTGCACACCTGCATAAGTACAGTAATGCACTCTATTGCCATAGACAATATACTATATTGTGTCTTCAGTGACTAGACTTGCAAGCAGCAGGTGTC
Source organism: Puntigrus tetrazona (assembly GCF_018831695.1). Taxonomy (NCBI): domain Eukaryota; kingdom Metazoa; phylum Chordata; class Actinopteri; order Cypriniformes; family Cyprinidae; genus Puntigrus; species Puntigrus tetrazona. Next base: position 28,267,302 of record NC_056703.1, on the reverse strand, counting down.
ATCACTAAGGGTCAGTTATCACTGATAGTGTATCATTATTTAATTAATCGCAACACCTTCAGTAGCAATGTTTACAGACAACCTATGCTATCAGAAGCAAAAGTACAAAAGCTGACAATGGAATGGTACACAATGGTACACCTAAACAGTACACCTTATTTAAATCAAATGGGTATATTTTGGTACCTTAAAAAGTAGATATCTGTCCCTAATTGTACACATTATCACTGGAATTGTACATATTGCAACCTTTTAAAAAGGTACTGCCTCAGTGATAGCTTTTTTTCTAGGGTGTAATAATATGTTAATAACCTGTTAATAATTGATGGCTCTGTTAGAAAATCCTAAAACTTCATGTAAACACCTCAAACCAGTTAAAAGCAGTGGTGTCAGTCTTAATCTGTTAATAGGAAAAAACTGAATATGCAAACCACATTAAACCTTTAAAACCCTTCATCCATGGCATTACTGTACTTTAGTGCCACGAAATACGTACCAATAAGTACATACCGCTGCAGTTTCCAAAAGCAATGAACACTAGTGGCTTTTTTTTTGTTTCAGTTTTGCATTTGTTAACTCTGTCAGGTAGGTTTAGGGTTGGATTTGGTGTAGGGCATATTTCCAACATAGAAAATTAACTTTTTGCGACAGTGAAAAAGACTTTTTGCGTGAATTCTGAACCATTGCAATATGTAACGGAGGCAGTTACAGGTTCACGTATTGTGCAGTGCAGTAATGTACACAAAGCACGGTGTTGCACGAAAAAGTGTACAGAGATACGTATTTGTTATGAGACCAGGTTAAATTTTTCCAATAGATTCTCAATTAGCAGCATTACAAACGACCCCATCTTACACCCATCCCTCTACTGTGATAATTGTCTGTGCAAAGCCAATCTGTGCTGGTGGTAGATAAATCTATGATCGGTACATTTGTCCAAAATTTTGCACTCTGCAAAGTTGAGCTACTATATCAGTGAACAGCAAGTTAAACCCTCAATTTTGCATGCATCCTAAAGTGGCCAATACAGAAATGCTGACCAGAGACCCAGTATCTGGCCTTAAGTGGGAAAGCGTTAGTATATTACTGCCTAAACCAGAGGTGCCCAGTTGAGGCCAGAGCAACCTCAAGATGGCAGAGCATGTTAACTGGCTTTCTGATGCCAGGAGCTGGACTGAAATCAACCGGCAGCTGCATCCTTCTTTTTGTTTCTTTTGGCTTTACTCGAGAATTGAAAAAGAACAGAGAGACACCACAAGATTTGAGCAGGGATTTGCTGTGCCTAATGCTGACCAGGCACATTTCGCACTCCAACTTTCAATTACATTAGTTTTGTTCTGTGGTAAAACAGTTCCAAATCAAAGACAAGTTCCAAAGTCAATACAAATTTTTCTGGAAGAGGTAGCAAGAGTATCTAAACACTAGCCAGAACCTAAAATCATGTAATTACAGTAAATAATTTACCAGGAATACTACAAACATTCTTTTTTAAAAAGAATTGTTAAAATCCTTACTGGGACTGCCCTTGACTAAGTATTTTTCCGGTTGACTAATAGTTCCTTTTAAGCATTAATCAACTAATCGTGCATTTATTAATAAACCATTTATATCTTTATAATGAGCGTTTAATTGCCTATAGCCTAAAACGTTGAAGTATACACAAAAAGCTTGCCACAGCACACCAGCAAAAGTAATAATTATAAATGTTTCAGAGAAAAACAGTAAGAAGGCTGCATTAACATTGTAATAGTGTATTGATAAATTAGTGATTTCTTTGTTTTCTTTTAAGAGATAAAGTCAGCAACACTGACTCCTCTTCTACGCAGTAGTAGATGTGCCTGTATGCATGTTTCATACGGATTACATAATCTGAGAATAGGCCTATTTGTTTACCATTTGAATCGACTCATTGAAAGTAGACATTTTGCTGTCTATTGATATGTTTTTCATCTATGTAGGCAAGTATACAGAGTTTCATATCAAGTTCAAAGAGGGGGCAGAGAGCATGTTTATATATATATATATATATTCTGTTTGCTTTCATTTTTTTACAAAAGCACAATGTTTTGTAGTTATTGTGAGTGCACACAAATCTTTACAGATTTGAAAATGCATTACACTTGCACGACCAAAAGTAACAGTATTTTATTTTCATGAGGTGAGCTCATGCTGCCACTATCTGTCATGCAGTGAGCTACTGTTCAGCTTCCACACTCCACACAGTCACTTGAACGGCACACATTTAAGGTTCACATTAAATTGTGCAGAACTGTGAAGTTGCTACTTACCTATTTCACAAGACAAACCATATTTGAGGTTGATGCATGATTGGATGTCCTGCGTGATGTACTGTATTACTACAAACACCAGCCATTAACGATCTGTCATGAACTGCAGGACTTTAAACTGTGGATATATTTTATGCAACTAAGAGAATAATCAAATTTTGGTAAACCAAGACTCCGATCGACTAACAGATAGTCGCCTTTCAGGGGCAGCCCTAATCTTTAAGCTATGTTCAGTGTACTCATTGCTTTAATTACCATGTGAATAAGTAAACTAAACAGCAAATTATTATCAATCCCAAAAACTCACCTGTCCACATATCTTCTCATTGAGTCTCTTAGCATGACGCCCTGGGTTGAGTGAAGAAACGCTGGCTGGCGCAGGAGCAGATAATGCAGTGGCTCGCATTCTCGACAGAGTGGGCAATCAGGTTTAGACGTGAGCAGAGTGGCATCAATTTCCAAATGTTGCTCCATGGTGAAAAACTGCACGCCATACACCTTCTCATGCACATCCAGCTTGATGGTCAGCGGTGTGTCGCAGAACAAATTACTGGGACCCAGAGACAGGTTGTTGCCACTGACAGTCAATAGGATGATATTGTGGATGGCAGGCAGAACTGTTTCCTCCTGGGAGGAGAAGGTCACCCACACCGTGAGGGAGTCAGGGACCACCGGATATGCAAACTCCAGCTGTAACATGCAGCCTTGCAGAGGGCAGGGGGGAGGCACCCTTCTCAGATCCATGCCGTTATGTGGACTCCACGTGCGGACGCTGGGCTCGCATGCCTGCTCCACATCTGGTGGTCCTAAGAGATGCAGCAAAATGCATTACAGTCTAATACAGTACTTCAAAGCTACATCTACTTGGAGTTTTCACTTAGGGTATGCAGTCTTCCTTATCGATATTCCTTTATCAGTTAATGACAGGACAATTGCAAAGGCAGCTGCGTACAATATAGATAAAAAACAATTCTTGTGGTATAGTAGATTGGGTACTACAGTAACTTGCGACTTTTGTAAAACTGCATTTTAGTCTTATCTTTATTGCATACTTTAATGATGTTGTGGTCGTCTTCGACTTATCTTAGTCACAAAAAATGGCCAACAACTGAAACGCTACTTACTACTTTCACAAAAATCCTAAAAAATATTTACGCAAAATTACTTCAGTGCAGACTTCAGGGAGCATTCCATCATGTTACCACTAAAATAAAACCAGTAACCCAGTTCAGTGTTGTATCTGAACTTAAGCAGGAACAATAAATCGTAAGGTACAGCAGAAAAAGGAGTTGCACATAATGAGAAATGCAGCCACACATTTGATGCATAGAGTTGCATGTTGTTAAACTCCATCTTGTCCATCCATTTCTCCTTCACATTCTCTCTCATTTCTGTGGCAAAAACCAGAAATCCGAGCGACCCGAGGATGAGGCCCGCACAAGGCTTTCAGTTTCAGCCTGGCAATTACCTCTCATGTGCTGCAGTCCAGCCATATTTGGAGTCAACAGCAACCCATTTGACGGGGAGTGACGTACCCCAACATTCATCAAATGTGGGGAGAAGCCAGGGCACTGCAGACAGTGTGTTCTCCTGCTTTTCCTTTGTGCAATTCCAAACTGGCAACAGCAAAAGCCATTTGCTAACCTCATTTCTGGGCAGTGCACAAAATTCCAGTGTTTAATCAACTGAGCACTGAGTTTTTCGCTTTCCAGGCCACATCATCTCAACACGTTTATTATTGTGAGTATGTGTGTGGCCAGGATAGAAGTAAACATACGATAAAAATGTCTTCGATACCGCAGGTTTACGTTCTCACCTCGCTTACACTGCATTTGACCAGTCACATAACTTTTCAAGATGGGAGCGTATCTTCCTGCAAACGAATACATGTTAAAAAAATGGGGGCTGTAATGAATATATTCATCAGGTAGTCATTTCACAAGATGTATAACTCATCTTTTATCTAAATGACACCACTGTGGACTAATAACCCTGTCCCAGTGGTATTGGAGTCAGGGTTCAGCCACCACAGCAGCGATGGACTGGTTTTCAAGGTGACCTGACAATTCGGCCATGAATTAGTGCCTTGCATTTTCACTTGATTAGCTAATCCCATCGGGGTATTAGCTTGTCTAGGAAAGTGCTCATTCATGGAAAAAACGGAAGGTGGGGGGTTGGTGTATTGTATGGCTGAAAACGTCCTGCTTAAGGTAATTGCGGTACATTGAAGTATGAGCACAGGTCCACTTAAGCAAGCTTCTGTTGGTGATGTAGAATCATTTATCAGTAAATGATACTGAAACAAAAAAGAATAATTAATGTTGAAGTGAGCTGCATCTTTCCTAGAGCTCCTGTGACTGATGGGGAGTTAATTATTAAACTAAAACTTAAAATTACATTTTCGTTACTTCTAAAATAAACAGTGCTAACTGAAATAAAATAGATATCATGATAAATATACAAATTGTCAAAAAAAAAAATCAGCAAACATTTGGCAGTTGCAAAGTGACTTGCATTGCATTCTAAGTACACGTTTAATCTTTTTATGCATTCACTGGGAATTGAACCTACATTCTTGGTGTTGTTTACGCCATGCTGATACACTCGTTTACTAAATACTAACTGAATCATTTTTTTCTGCTCTGACGTCAGTTTTGTGCATTCCAATTGTTACTTAACAGTTCTAAGAACTGTCAAGGGTTCCAGTTGTGTTTCCACGTGAGCCTGGAACGGCGCGGCAGCTCAAGGTACATGTCTTTTCAACATGCAGGATCCTCCATTGTGTTTAGTTGTTTGTCTTAACTGAATGGTTTTAATGTATTTGTATGATTGGAATAACTTACGCAATCAGTCACGAGACATAAACGGGCCAATAACATTTAAACAAACAAGACTGATATAAGGCTTCATCTGGCGGTATTTTTATTTTTTATTTAATCGACAGATCACCTCTATTCCTCTCACAAATAAATCACTTTGCTTCAGAAGACATGGAGTATTAATAAAAAAAAATATGACTGTAGTAATGTCTGCCTGTTATATCTTGTGTTTTATTGACCAGTGGTAGGTTTAGGGGCAGGGTTTGGGTTACGTGCTCATAAATGTGTAATATAAATAAAACTGTTGTGTTAATATTATTACCCAAAATATTATTTAATCATGACAATGCAATTCCCAGTGCCTTTTTCGTTAGCATACTGACACCAAGAGTTTTGATTTAAAGCAAGGGAGAACTTATCGAAAAAGTACGTTAAAGGGTCCTGACCAAGCGTCGATGTGGGAAAAGTTGGGAGTAAGAACTTGTAAAGAAAATTAGGTTGTAGTTCATCCGAGTTGACAAAAAATACCATTTGTTCTCTGATCGTACTACAGCAAGTCTGAAAAATGCAACCATAAATGACATTTGAGAGCTGCAACAACTTTAATGTGAATGTTCATCACACAAAGCTATCTTATCTTGGCAGTATAAATCTGCTACGATTGTATGGAAAGCAGAAGCTCAAGCATTTCTTTTAGTGTTTTATGGGTTTCTATAGGTTAGATATTAGAACGGAAATCCAATACATCATGTTCATGAGTTTAAAGAAAAGGTGATAATTAAATAATAAAAATGTGTATTAAAAGAAAATAATTGTAAAATAGCCAAAGTCAAAGAACTGTGAACATGCATGAAAGAGGTAAAAGAGGTTCAGCTGACAGATTCAGATAATCCCTTTATTACATTTAAATAAGAAATAGTTGTGTACAAGTACTGCATTTTTGGAAACTGATTACATGTACATGTAGTCAGTTACTTTCCAGGAATGGTTATAAACTAGGTTATGTGATTTATGTTTTAAAGGATTTATGTTTTACTCAATAGAAGCACTGTGTCCAGGCCACATAAAGGCTCTGTGTTTTTCTATTTGATATTATGTATGTGCTGTATGTGTATGTGCTGTGCAAAATGTCTTATCTACAGAAAAAGGACGTGGAGGCTGCTGAGCCCATCTACTGATCGAGAGGGAGAAAACAACTGCACCTGGTTCTGTGAAGGACACCCTGAGTGGGAGGAAGACCCAAGCACAAGAATATAAATATTGAGTGAAATGTAGTGTGAGCATACAGGACTGCCCTGCATGCCTTGATGCTGTTGCTCTGTATCCTGAGCTCAGTCTCAATTATTATGACTTTATTAAACTAATTAAGATAGTAAATTTAAGAGTAAGTCTCATCATTGACAGACCTGAACCTGGGAGGGAAACAAGGAAGATTTTCCCAACGCTAGGTTAGTTAGATTTATAGTTATTAACCTGTGGGGTGAAATACTATGTCACCACTAAATTACTATTCATTTATATGTGTGTTCAAGGAGTTACACTGCTTGCAAGTGCATTCATTTGAATTGGCAAACTGATTGAAAACTTGATGAGTTGACATTACTCCCATGTCAGAGTAATAAGCCAGTTTTTCTGCATTAGTTTCACCCTTATTGCCAGTGCATTTACTCATGTAGAGGAGACATGGGTGCTCTTTATTTTCTTTTTTTACATTTCGCTCTAAAGCATGGACCGCACTGACCATAAACTTAGCTGGACAAGTTTAATGCACACACAGCAAAGCGAACCCATATATTTGAGCGTTCAATCAGCTGCACATGCACATGCAAGTCCATACAAAAATAAAAATAAATAAAAGATTGGATGCACATGGATAGTGTGAGTCAACAAAGCATATATGCTGAGCACAAATTGGAGATTAAAAATTAAAACATTCCTTAACATGTGGTCAAACTGCCAGAGACAGATATTTTGTCACTAAAAGATGAAGCTTAGGAGTTGTTCCATTCACTATCAATATCTAATCGGCCCAACCAACCCTTCAGTCTGTTGGTTTGCATTCTTTGCCTGCAAACCACGTGTGATTTTCTGTGGCCTCAAGTGCCAAGAGTGGGTTGTATGGTTTCCAATCTGCAGTTGTTTTCCCCCATCTAACTTTCTCTTGTGCATTTTTTTTCTCCTTCTGCTATAATTCTCCTGGCTGTAAAGATTTACGAGAGAGGTACTCCGACTCGCGTAGGCTGAGAATACGAACAGCAGGAGTGTCTTGAGGACATGAGCAACAAACCCTGTGAACTCCACGGCCGGCAGGTGGAGTGGCAATGCCATCGGGAAGACGAAGCAGAAAAAGGTGGACACTAAAACGCCGTCCCTGGCTGAGAAGCACAAACAAACAGATCGCCAAGCAGCTGTGCTGGGGTCTTCGGGGCACGTCACGCAGGATAAATACTGGTGTAGAGGGGCACGTTGAGGGGACTAAATGATTAACGGGGCATCATTCCAAGAGGGAAAACAGAGCGCCGTTTACACGCTGGAGCAGAGGCAAGCCCAGGCATGTCACCGTAACACTGCAACAAGTGCAGAGTGCGGCATGTATTAATGTTTATTTGAGAGAGCACGCATGTTTAAGTGAGTGTGTGCCGCCTGAACAGAGAATGCCATATCAAGGAAATTATGAATGGCCTGTTTCCAACTGTAGAACATTTAGTGAAAATGATGGGTTCTGAAGTGAAGTGCTTTAAGGTTAACAGCAATCTCTGACCCACATCCATCACTGTCTGCATGAGTTCATTATCATCAAAGCAGGTCTTTGAAGAGCAAACACTGCTCCGACTGATAATGAGCCTGCTAGACATATAAATCAAAACTGCAGGACACTATCTCACCAAAAGGGCATAAATGGATCCTGACTATGGGGAGCTAAACAATGAGCATAATGCTTCTGAAACAGCCTTGACCACAAAAACATATACGCCGTATATCACCAGGCCAAAAATCCCACAATAACCAAAAAAGCTTTGCAGAGTAGGTGCATTCCTCCAAGATGTGAGTTGAGCTAACTGACACAATGCTATTTTATGCCAGCCACACTCACAAACAATAATTAATAAAGCAGCTGTCGGCGAATTCTGGAGCAGCACAGCTGTGTAGACTATTTATAAAGGGGAAAAAATAAAAATAAAAATCCCACCGCCGGCTAACTGTTCACTTTCCTGTTCACATATACAAGGAGAACATATACGTATAAGGCATGCTGAAAGGAAAAATGAAAAAAATAAATAAAGTAGATGAAAAAAATGCCAATTTTAAGAATGCATTCATTCATTCAAGAATTAAAGAGTTGTTGCAAAAGAGACTGGATGCTTTGAAAGGATCAGTGTGAGGAGCCAGGGTCACAGTGCCCTGACAAGGCGAGGATTCATTTCAAATATACATCAATAAAAGCATTTTTTACTACGCTGGACAAGGACACTGTCCAAGTTAAGAAATTGCTAAGTCGTCAGTTTGTAGGTTGAGTTCACCAAAAAGTGTAAACACTCAATATATTGCTCTGTTTGTTTCAAGGAGCTCTATCTTATCTGGAGAAAGCCATATATACATATTTCCCCACATATTTGGTACACATCGTGGTTTTCTGACCAATCACCCAAGCTGACAACTGTCAAGTGACTATTCATGTTGTCAGGTGCCTTATGACAGTCACCTAATGGAAACACTGATGTGCCACAAGAACACACAGTCTAAGAGAATAAATTAGGTCTACTTTGCACTTTTAACTTTTTCCCATTTTTGGCAGAATTTTCCGCCATTTAAGAGACAGCACTTTCCTCGCCACTGACAGGAATGTCTACAGTTTCTACAGTTATATAGCAGGAATAGCTACTGCACATCTTATGAAAGAGTATTCAATGTTTAGATCAAAGCATATAAAAAACTAAAACAAATCATTTTATAAGCAGATGCACATGTAAAATAATGGGATCGTCAAATATGAAAACAGTCATTTGCAAATTCAGGTGTCATTTGCTTGTATAAACCATTACTTTACAAAATGGTTTAATGAACTGTTTACATAGAATGATCTTTTTTTTTTTAAAATAATCCCAATATTTCCACATTGTTCTATGTACAAAAGCACAAGAATTTAAACTGTGATTTAAAGTAGATCTACATGTTTGGATATCCTCTACCAAGAGAATATCCATCGAGAATCCATATACCAATGAGAATCTTCCTCTTGAGATACAAATTCGTCATGGCAACAGACAACAAACATTTCCTTTGGGATGCTGCCGTTATGAACTCAAGAGACTTTGGCAACCGCATGCCTCTGACCAGGAGAGCCTGCACACTCGTATGGCTCTGCTAAGCAAGCATCCCGCTGAGACGAACGGGTCTATTTGTAATGAGTTTCAATGGGCCTGAGACATTGAGGTTTTCTATTCTGGTTGCAGAGACAGTTCAGTATTACGAATGCTGGACCAGAAATTCACACAAGTGTCTGTCCGGGTACATGCACAGACCACAAATATTTTCTCAAGGCTTTTGCTTGAGTCTAAATCACACTTATCCGGAATGCAGACAGTAGACGACTTAATCACCTCTATGACAAATTCTCTATATCGGGACAGTTGAAAAATGTGCAATATTCAGGTACTTTGGCACTTGCATCTTAGACACAACACACGTAATAGCTTGTGATGCAACCGCTACGTCGATTCTCTGAAGATGCATTGACTGGGTGCACGACTAGCCAAAGGCAAGCAAGTGTGTTTAGAAGAAGTGATGTGATGGTGGAGGTATGAAAAAAACTCACCCTCTGCTTCTCTGGGGCTCCAGTGGCCAGATGGGGAGCAGGGACGCGGAGACGAAGAATTCGAGGCGTACTGCAGGAGGACGCGACCTTCTGCACATTTATCACATACTGATCCCACTTCTCTAGGAAACCAACAGAAATAGATAAAATGCAACTTAGATACAGCAAATTCAAGTGAACGGGAAGTTAGATGAGAATCACCAATATAGTTTTTTTTTCTAGAAATAAAATGGAAGAAATCATTAAATATACCAAAAATAGAAAGTGTTTATAGTACCGAGTTTGCACAGATTGCTTTTGTAAAGATTCAATAAAATAAAATAAAAAATTATTATACCAATATATTGTATACATATTTTTACAATATTTTTTGTGTGCATACATACACACACACACATACACACACACACAACAACAATATATAATCAATTATTTCCACATTTAAAATAAAATAAAGTGATTTTGTTGATATGCATCCACTTTTTTACTAGATCATTTTAAAAATGTAATTAAATGTAATTGATAACCTTTGAGAATAATACACCACTACTTGTTGGAAAACATAGGATATTATAAGAAAAACTATTGTACACTGTTGAAAATATTTATATTTCTGCTCTTCAGTGAGAATTCCCTTATCAGCTCCAATGACTCATTAAGCACCGTTGCCAGAGTGCAATGACAAATCTGGTTGCTGCTTAAGCAGCCAGACTGGTGTTAGAATGTTATATGGATATACAGTAAACAATGTCAGGTCCAAATGGAGAGTTTGAGAGCAACATGTCTCAACATGCTCCTTCTAAGGGGATTCCCCTGCCGCTTGCCTCAGTGAATTCCACCTGTCTCTCACATAACGGTCCCTTGCGGACTGCCTGCAGGCCCACAAATAAATATATCTCTGACTGCATTCAGCTCAATAAAAACCGATGCAAAATAACTCAAAGTTCCACAGGTCTGAGTCATGAAATGTGAATATTCTAAAGCCAACAAGATGATTTCGGAAGGCATTGTAAATAATTCCACTGTATCTGCGACACAGCCGGTGTGCAATTAATTGACACCATGTGTTAGTGATTTGGCAGACGTTGAGAATTCTCAGTTGTTTTGCACTTCCTCCAATCTATCCCACTGTATTTAAAAAATAAATGACTGAAAAATATCTCTGACTTCTCCTCTTTCAATATTTACTAAACAGAACACGCTTAGACATGTCTCTTCTCTGCCTACAGTACATCTGCATTTATATTCCATGACATTTCATATATATCAGATTGCTTCTGTCTAAGTCCTCATGTGTATTTTACCACATATATTTGTAAAAATAGTTCCCAGGGTATGTACTTTGCCACTGCAACCTCAGTTCACCTGTCATAGAAATGGCCAGAGATGGGCGGAAACCACTCCACAGTAATGGAGTCCTGTCTCTGTTCTACCACTTGAGGTGCCATGGGGACTGGAGGCGGCTGGTACTCGGGTTGCCAGGTCTGGTAGATGAGGTCCAAGTAGCAGTGCATGCGAGCCACCTGGTTAAGCGTAAAGGAATCAGTGCAGTCATCATCTGGGGAAAAATGGAGTGAAAGTACAGTTATTTGGCCTAGTTTATAATAGATCCATAGCATATGAAAAGGCCAACATGGATATCAATGATTTTTACATGAGTAACAGCTACTGTTATCAAAACAAACAAAAACCAAAAAAGATACGGATGGAAAAGTACAGCAATAAATGTTTCAAATGTGTTTTCAAATGTTTCAAAGGTTATGGCTTTGTCTCAATAAACTCCTAACTTGCTGCCTATTAATAATTAGTATAGTAATTAGTATAGTTGGCATGCTTCAAAAAGCAGAATAAAGCATTAATATCTGATTCATACGTATTAATAATTAGCCAATATGTTAGTAATACAAATGGCAATAAGTCACTAGTTAGCAGTGAAAACTGGGCCCTAAACTAAAGTGTTATTTTTTTTTGTTAATCATGCAGTATGCTTTTATTTTAGTAATTATAATAACTAGATAAAACTTGCCCTGCACCTACCTCTAAATCTAACCCTACACCATGTAGTTACCTTATATTACCAGTACTTTCTTAGGAAGGTACACTGTAGGTATGTGTAAGTGCAGAAACTGTAAAATAACATGCAATCAAGTTTCCATAGGTATGTTCTTACCTGCGTAACTCATGTAATTATTAAAGGGCGTGTGAACAAAATTACGGTTGCCACACGTTTCGTTGCCAGGCTCAGGGTCCCTGCAGTACTTGTATTTGGGTGTGGGATTGGTATCAGCACAAAGATCTCCAGTTTCCAGCGAAGGCTCAGTCTCTAAACACGCATCGTTGCAGGACTCGACCTCAGAGATACCCCTGAACACATGGTACAGTCCTAGACTGTGACCGATCTCGTGGATCATGGTATGAGTGTGGCCAAATGTACCATAGAAAGACGGATTCAGAACTATACCACCTAAGAAGAGACAAGGGAAAAAATACAGTGTAAACCCTAATGTGCTTGTTTTTAAATGTTGTTTATGGTCACTTGTAGATCAGTAGGTTATACTATGCAGTTTGAATATCCAGTTTTTCACTGGGATCTGGCTAAAACTTTTTTTTGTAATTTTGGTCTTCACTGAATCACTTATGTTTCCGCTAAGAAGATAAACAGAACAGGAACCACTGAAAGAAGGTCACTTTATTCAGTAAAAGATGGTGCACATCAGGATTAACATATAGAGAAATTATTACTGATGTTTAACACCTCATAACTAAATAAAGAGCACCAATGTGAGTTTGCACAGCCACACCAAAATACCAAGAGTAAAAGCACCATTTTTTTATGCCTCGGGCTAGTTTTTTTGTTGTTGTTGGAAGCACCTTGTTAAAAATTGGCTGACCAATGAGATTGCGCTTTTGTTCACATGCCTGGATCTGCTGAAGTTACAGCAAAACATGACTTGGAAGATGCATCGAGGCAAGATGGAAGTAGAGCTGCTGAACACAATGGACTTTTTGACAAACTTGATAACGACTACAAAGATCTTGGTAAGAGGGAGTTGTTATGGAGAGGAATTGCAGATCAAATAGGATTCAATGTATTTTCTGTTTTTAATTGTCATTTAATGTGAGGGAGTGACATTATCACTCTTATTATCATGTTGACATTATTATTACATATGAACACAAAGACGTGTCAAAAAACATATTGAAAAATGCTAGTGATTAGCATGCATTATAATCGTCACGATGTGTACAAGGCTCAAGACTGCAGAAACAGGCTCTTGAACTGGACTGCAATTATGCAGCATTTTCTATACCTAGATGTGTCAGTGCCTCCTTGTCCCACGGCCAGGTAGCGACTCCAGCAAGGTCTTCATCTGAGGAATTGGCGAAGAAGATATTGAGGTGCGTGGAACCATCCAGCTTGAGGATCTCTTTTAGCTCTTTCACATCCAGATAGGCCCTGGAGCCAGAGGTGAAAACACATGGTAAAAATGAGAAAGGTGTCTATAATGTAAACATAACAAGTACTTATTACAGAAACTTAAAACACATACTTTTTTTCTCCATATATTCTGCAGAGTGTAAATATGTACTTGAACCTCAACCATCTTGTTACATGGAGTGCTGCCAATAAGTTTACAGAATCCAGCTTGGTGGGCCACTGCTTATTTGACACTCATTATGACACACCAATGAATCTAAATTTAACCAGTTGTTGGAAAACTACAGAGGATAAAACAGGATAGCTACTCCTTTGAAATTAAATGAGATGCTATGTTAAAGAGATTAATGTCTTTAGTGAGTGGTTATCACAATAATGATTCCTGTTTGTGCAATTCTGAGCTTTGACTAAAAACAGTGACTTGAGATCCTTAATGATACTCAAGACCTGTAGATAATGCAAATCTTGTCCTTTGGTCCTTCACCTTAAAAGTTTAAATTATCACCATAATTATCACTACATTGCAAATTCGGGGCACGCAAGAGCAATCAGCCTTGAGTTTTGATCATTCATTTGCACTCTGCCTATTCTGCCAACAGAGCTGTCCAGCAGCTGTTAACATCACTTTCAAGAGTCCATTACAACCATGTTCTCTCTTTCCCCAATCTGGTCCGCATTAACGTTTTTAACAGCAAGCTAGGAGACCAAAGCAGGTGTGCAAATGTAAAGTGTCTTTCCAGAGACAGGTGCTTTTATGAGCATGTAGCTCCTTAATCTCAAAGTGCCAAGAGCCGGTTTTACACCAGAACACTCCATTAGGGCAAAACCATTAACGTCCGTTATGTTTATGAGCTCCATTGGCACTTAGAGTTCACACAACTGTAAAGCACCCGATGAAGGACCTCCCTGAGGTGACCCATGTGACAGCTCAGGAAATCCCATTCATCAGTAAACCCAACACACACAATAGCCAAGGGATAAGCATGGGTGTCGCTGATGATAATGTAGTATGGACTTTCACCTGTGACTTCCACTGGACCACAGCCATGACAGACATTTTTCTTATTGCACATCTACAACGTGCCCAAAAATGGGCAGGCACCCAAAGCAAGGCATAAATTAATGTATACAAGCATGTGTACATTGTGTAGATTCACACAAGCATTTAACTTTTGGCTTATAAATTGACCATAGTGTCCAATGTATACGCCATCAAATCTGATCAGTAATCTTGTGAAAGTAAAAACACAAATCTCTCCTTAGAAATGGACTGTTTGCTTGCAAAAAACAATGTGGCACTTTATACATTCTTCAAAAAGCACAGAGAAATAACTTACAACACATGCCTAAACATGTAAGACAACATAAGTTGATATCATTCACATTTTTCATAGAGACTCCAACCCGATGTCTCCTGTTAGCTAGATTTCCAAACAAGCAAAGTGGTAACAGGCACTGGGTCTACAAAAATAAACGTCCGACCACACAGTCATTGCTGTGCCATGCATGTAGCATAGTGTTCATCCAGAATTTCACAATTAAAAAGGAATGTTGATGAATGTTTGTGGTGCAGCCATCAGCGTGTCTCCCTAGATGTCCTATAATCAAAACAAAATAAACAACCACTTGGGGTGCTTATCTGAAAATTCTTCTTCTGTTCTCACTCTAATCTTTCTAAACCATCTTTCATCCATCAGTTGCAATATTTCCATTGAAAGCTCAGGTTTGGCCAACTGCTGATTTCTGTTATTGGATTGGATATCCAGTGATAAACAGTCTCCTGATGATTGCGATGGGATAATATTTGGGAAAAACCACCTGCATGTTTTTCGTGACTGATGTCACCTCATAGCCCGCACACAGAGTTATTTGAAGAGCTTTAAGAATACTATTGGATGCTATTCTGCGGCCTGGATAGCGTTCAAAAAGGCTAATAGAAAACATTGCTTTCCTTTGAAAGAGAAGCTCAATTAAGGCATGCAGAAGAAATTCAAGGACAATACTGGAATACTGGGATGAATCATACAGATCAAAACAAAGATGTAACAAGGTTGTTTTCACTTATCAATTCATTCACTCTTTTCTCTCAACATGGAAAGTTTAAACTTTTCTCATGAACTTTTGTGCACTTCCATAAACAAAAGTTTATGAATACATTTTGAAAACAACATGGTTGCTTGGTGACCAGTCTAAACAATCAAATAAGCTTTCTTGAAATGTTGGCTTTTACTTTGTCTACCCAACAAACAAAAGCCACCAAAAAAATTGCTTCTTGAGGCAATAAATCCCCGACAGAACAAATCTCATAGTTTAGGATTACTACAGTACGTATGTCCTTGGGGCTATACCTATTTTTATGAAAAAAATTAACATAGCTACCTTTCATATAGTCCAAAAGTTAAACCAGACCTTATCCATTGGTGGAATTGTAAACATGTTGTGCTTTCAATCCAATGGCCTCAGGTATTCAGACTTAGAAATCCAATTTCCTTTTACTCTTTTCATCTTTTGGCAAAAAATGCTGGTGTTTAAAACCGTGAGCAAATCGCCACACAGCAGGCAGTAACAGTTGCCCTAGAGAGATCCTTGATAAAAAAAAAAAAAATTCTTGAAGCACTTATGAAAAGACAGAAAAAAGTTGCCACTGCAATAACTGAAAAGTTGTGAGGCTCAGTAATAATCCACAAGCGCCTTTACAGATTACCTATAGCAGTCCTTCTCAAATCTGTCCTTGAGACCTCCAGCCACCTTGCTGAAAAATATATGTTGGTTATTCGAGCTGGTTTAAGATGGTACTTAACTGAACATGTGCTGATTTAAGATGGTACTTAACTGAACATGTGCTGATTTAAGATGGTACTTAACTGGTCATGTGCGTGTTTAAGATGGTCCTCTTAGCTGGTCATGTGCTGGTTTAAGATGGCCTTTAATTGGTCATGTGCTTCGCCCAAGTAATTAACTCCTGCCCAGGACCAGCTTAAACCAGCTCAACCGTGGGTTTGAGTTGTTGAACCACCAATCAACTAAAAAACACTGCACTCAACTAGCACATCTGATTTAACTCATCAGCTCATTAATGGTGACTGCAAGAGTTGTATTGGGTGTTGCAGATGAGGGAGTGTAGTGTATGTAGTAGTAGGGGTCTTCAGGAAAGGTTTGAAGAGCACTGGCCTGAAGCAGGTCAAACATACTTCTGAGGGTGCTACTTTCCTGAAGACTTTAGTTCCCAGTCTGAGTAATCCAAAGTAGTCCTGAAGACCTTGATTAACATGTTCAGGTGTGTTTAACTAGGGTTGGACCCGAAATCAAAATACAAGAGTGGCAGCCATACTAGAGCAAGGATGCTGCTCCAGACCTAGAGAGACATGGCCACTATCTATACATACTATGCAGCCTCCCTCTTTTAATAAACATTTAACACTACTGAAATGTGGAGATAGATCTGGAGTTTTGGCAGATATGTTTAGCTACATAAATCCATGAATCTGAATTCAAAATGGTATCCTAGAAACAATGTTTGCCCATTTTAAAATATTCAGAAATTTTCCAATACTCCTCCCCAGTGACCACCATCCAGAGTTTAGCTATAGCCATAATTAAACACACTTGAACAAGCTACTTAATTGATCCTGGAAACCTCCAGGCAAGTGTGTTCTCTGCGGGTTGCAAATATTTTAATTTACCAAAGTGCAATGGATTGTGGCCATTTTAGCCATTAGAGTGTGCACAGATCCACACTTCAAAAATCGACCTGAAATAGTAGACCATTCAGAGACTCTTTTGCATAATCTTTTCAACATAGTATGCTTTAGGATGTACTTATTCTAACATCACATACTATTTAGGGTGGATAGTATGAACATTGAAACGCAAGTTTTTTAAATTTTCTATTTTCAATGTCCAGTCTCATCCTTGGATGTTGTGTTGTTTCCGTACCTGTGGTGGATTTCTGAATCTTTATTAAATTCTGTTTTGGAATTGGTCTTTGTCTTCTTCAGGCATTCCTCCAAAGATTGTGGCAAACGACAAGATCAAAATAGTTGATTTGCTGCTTTTATCCTCCCATAAACAGATATCCTCACTGTTAAGCTCCTCTGCATGGGGCAAGAGGATCGCTCCCTCAAGAACAACATAAGGGAATTTTTAATCCTGACATACCAACCTACTTGGACAGCTGCCTCTGTTCTTTCTTCGTAAGACTCAAAACATCGACTAATGCCAAGCTGTTCAGGAAGGGTCCTTGGGGGAACTTTGCTGCATTTGTGGAGTGGGTGCTGGTGAACTGTCGCTTGCCTTTTACCATCATTCCAGTGGAAGATGTCTCCAGCCACATTTCCCACACAGAGCCTGGCCAGTTGTCATCCGGCAAGTTCCATCCAGCCCTCAGTCATCTGTCAATGCATTGGTTCTGTCCAGCCCAGAATCTGTTTAATCTCTTGTTTTCTTTTCCAACCTCTTTGTCTTAACTCAGGTCTTATAGTCTCCAGCTCTACCTTGGTCTGAGGATCCCATGTCTCCACCTCCAGCCTCCAAGTCCAGGATTCCACCTCAGCCCTCTGATCAGCTTTGATCAGCTAATCAGCTCCTAGTTCCCTTGTGCTCCCTCGATGTGGTTCATCATACACCTGACTCCTCCTTGCTCCTCTTCCCTCTGGCTGCACTTTGGCCAGTTGTTGACCCTCTATTGCTACAGGATTCCACTCCTCTGGCTCCACTTCATCCCTCTGGTTCCATTTAGCTCCTCCTTCCCTCTGGCTCCTTCTTGGTCCTCAGTCCCACTGGCTTCACCACGGTCTTCCGGGTCCCAGCCTCAGTTACATGAGCTATCCTATGGACCCTCCAGAGGGTGATTTTCTCTTGACTGGTGAATACGAAGCCAAGCCAATGAAAGTCAATGCTTCTCACACCCGGACTAGGAGCGGTGCTTGTGTAAGCCACCTGTCTAACTGGACCAAAGCTATGTTAAGTCACTTTAATTAATATACTACTTTTTATTAGTATACTACTTTTTACAACACACTTTTATTTTTGTGCTCTCCTCTCTGTCTCTTACTCATTGTACCCTAACTTTTGGAGGTGTGTGTTTAAAATGTCAATCCAGAGAGGAAGCAAATGTTAAAATTTTGAATAATGATTACCAAGACATACAATTTTTTTTCAGCAGATTAAAGTGCACAGATTAATTGTTCACATGAAAACTAGCAATGTGTGCTAAGAAATAAAGTAAATTTCGATTTCATGCAGACTTTAAGATTTTGGTCATATTACCCACTCCAAAGTCTTAGGTACACAAGGACACAACACCATGGACACTTTATTTCCCTTTTTAATTTTTATCTATCCATTTTCTAAACCACTTGTCCAGTGTATTCTTAGGCTTGAGATAGACAATCCATTAAAGCGTTAATGGACTAATGTAATGCATAGACATTCATACTCACACCTACAGACAATTCTGTCTTCAATTCACTCATGCTGCATGTCTGTGGATTGTGGGGGAAACTACAGCACCAAAAGACACTTCACAGAAACACAGTGAGCAAATGCCACACAGAAAGGTCTGCACTTCATTTTCCCCAACAAATGAAATCTTTTTTACAGAAAAATTCATGCATGCAGTCTACAGAACAAACAAGACTTAGCTTAGTGACTTGGTGTCTTTTAAACTCTCTGGTGTTTAGACTGTCTGGTCTTAAAATCTTACCTTAAAGGAGAAGCTGGATTGAAGCATGTCTTGGTCACATCGGTGATGCTAGGGTTGCAGCAATCTCCATTATCATAACTATAGTTCTCACAGTTGCACTCTGGATCACAGATGCCATTCCCTTGTTTATGTTCAGGACATCGTGTCCTGGGCTTGCAGTAACCAGCATCAAAGCCGGTCAGAGTGTGGTTGCATTCAGGGTCACAGTCTTCATCACCCACCTTGCTAATGTCACAGTTGGCAAGTACCAGACGGTTATACAAAGAGGAATTGCTTACATTGTGCACAGTCAACTCCCAGGTAATGTTGTACATGTTAAAGGCTTCATTCAGATGCTGATGTTGCAGGTTAATCTGTTGATCTGTGACTGTGGGTTTGCGCTGGGAGTCATCAAACACATTAACAACACGATACCGTACTGTTTTGGGGCGGCGGAAGCTCCAGAAATGATTGTAGTTGCGTGCCACTTCTGTGTTATCGCACACCGTCTGTCCGCAAGCTGGAGGCTCCAGAGTAGTGTCCAAAGACCCCAACCCTGCACGAGGACCCTCATCTGGTATTGGGAAGCTGCCGTCCTTCACAGCTAGCCATTTGCGTGCTGGGTGTTCAAATGTCTCACGGATCACCAGGTCAACCAGGTCCTCAGGGTCCTCATGTCCATGCATGTCCCTCATGATTTGCCTCTGAGAGAGAGCCTGTCGCCACAAACCAACACGCTCCACAGACCCTCTGTAGTTATGATTCAAGGCATTTCCACCCACCATCAGCACCTTTTTAAATCAGATGGAATCATTACATTTCTCTGTTTTTATTTGCATACAGTACACATATTATGTAAGATCAGGAACCTTTTTAAAGGTGAAGAGTGTAAGTTTGGTAACACTTTAGAATAGGTATGTCTTTTCCCTCAGTTATTTCTTAATTTGCTGATTATTAATAGTTAGCAAGGTAGTTGTTCGGTTTAGATATTGGGTAGGATTAGGAATATAACAAAAGGTAGAATAAGGTATTAATATCTGCTTAATTAGCACTAATAAATGGCTAAAATTCTATTATTATGCATGCTAATAAGCAACTAACCTTGACCGTAAAAGCGTTATCGTAACTTTTTTTCTTTATAAGATGCTTTCCGATACTCAATGCAGAGAGCTGTGTAAGTTAACCCTTGATAGGTTGATTTGCTGGGTTGCATTGCAGTTCCAACAATAAAATTACTTTAAATCTCCCAACCAGCTCAATATAGCATTATTGATTCAACTTCATGTGAAGGCGAAAAACAAGTCAAGACTTTTAGAAGTAAGATAAAATGGCATGGCTACTTCTGTAAATGCTTTTTTTAATCTAATGATTGCATTGGCCGAACTTAAACTCAAAGCACAGAAATTACACACTTCACCTTTAACTACTACTACTAGTACTAATGCACTGTAATAATAAAAAATATTGTGTATAATTCTACAAAATGTTAAGGAAAATGGAAAACTCTGAAACACTAAATAATTAAACTTACCTTACACTTTTTAGTAAGGGGACTGAAGACATCACCTGACTGTTCCCTGCTAACAGCTGTCTGAGCACCATTGACATATAACTTCATGTAGAGGCCATTGTAAGTCACAGCTACATGGGCCCAGTGATTGGGCAAGTAGCGGGCATTCGAATGAATGGAGGTAACTTTGTGTGCTCGATCCGTTTTAAGGGAGAAAAAGAAACGTGGGTCACGGTTTCCCTGTTCACTCACAGCTTTAATTCCCAACAACCATCCACGATCACTGGAGGCATAGAAGCATTTGTCAAAGAGACCTGTGGAAAAAAAAAAGAGAAGGTATGTGTGGATAAAGCCAAGTTTACTTCAATATTTGCTAGAAAACTTCATTCAAACATTCATTTATGGGTACTCATTCATTATATTGTATTTTGTTCATTGTATTTTTATTTTATTACACCTCTAATGCAATTCCATTAATAATAGGAGGAGAGAGATAAGAAGAAGTAGTGAAATTTAAAACATTTAAGGCTTATCAGATCATGAAAAGGTAAGCAAGAGATGGTTCTTTATACAACCTTTGCCTGAATGGTTCTTTGTGGAACCAAAAATGGTTCTTCTGTGTTACTGCTGTGAGAACCTTTATTTTTAAGAATGCAGGCTGCTGCTGGGGGTTTACTAGTTTCTAATGAAAACAAAATGTATGCATTTTATGTAATTTTTGGGCCAGTTCAAATCAGTGACAACATATCGCTAGAAAAGTCAGAAAAGGCTGAACGAATGGTTGACTAACACACTAACACATTACAGTACATGTTTTAAGCATCACGGAACCTAAACGTCCTTCCTTTGATGTCACCTAACCGGTCAAGCTTGAGTTCTGTATCTCAGATCAGATCTGCTGTGGAAGTCAATTTGTATCTCATCATCATGGAAGATCAGTGTCAACGAAGCACTTTTTTTTCCTGCTCTCTCATCAATCTAACGCGTTGAACGCACTATTCTACCAGATGGACAATGTTAATCATTTGATCAAAGTCAACATAAGGTTTTGTCGAAAACAAGACAGCGTGGTTTTTCCTGTGCTGTTTCCAAAGCTAAAAATTTACAGTCTAAACAAGATGTCCGATTTGCTGTCTGATGATGGCCATCTTCTTCTGCTGCCAAGTCATGACCATAAATAATATCGATGGTCTACAAAGCACTCATCCGAATCTATCTTACATACTGCAGACGCAAACTCAGCGCTGTTCAGGGTGCTGAATTTACTGACATTAGGATGTTGATAAGCTTTTTGTTTTCCCTTCATCAAAAACGTCTTAAAATACTCCTTCATTCCCGTATAATGGAATGAAAAAAAATAACATAGCTCAGAACAACACAATAACAACATTAAGTCTCGACATTAAGGCTAACTCTGCAAAAGCAAAACAACAACAAGAACAGCGACTGCTGAAAATAAGCAGTGGCTTCTCTCAAAACAACTGACTTATGTCTTCATTCTTAGATGCATGAATTAGATTTAAAAGATTAAGCTTGTCTACGTAAGCCAGAGTCACTTCAATCACTTTTTCTTGTTTTATTGTGTTTTTTTTCCTTCTTTTAATATCCTAACACAACGGATATTCGGTAAAACAGGTCTTTCAAATACCTTTAGAAATGTTGCCATTTTAAAGGAATATTTAGAGATAGACTGGCGCCTATTGAATGCAGTTATATAGAGATATGTTTCGTTTTTTTTGCTCAGACTCTCTTTCGGAGAAGTCAGTAAAAATAGAGAACTATGTACTGTGTCGATATATAAAGGAACCCCATTGATTTTCACTGGAGTTTTACCTATAGTTTGGATTACACACTGTATATTTTTCTTTTTACAGATTTGTTTTCTTGCAGGGATCATGCCATAACTTTTCCCCTAATTTTAATTCATCATATACATAAAAGGATTATTGGATGAGATATCCGATTTCTGGGCCCCGCTGTATAAAATATTGATTATATCCATATACAGCATCATCACGCATGCATTTATGGATCCAACGAGTGCGTGTATGGGAGACTTTATACTGTTGATCTCCGTAATGCCGGTCAGGCATTCGGTCCCGGTGCAAACCCACTGCAATCCTGAAAGAGATGATGTCATCTCAAGTGTGGTGGGTTATTGGAGGGGGGCGCGCTGACATCAGATGCCACGCGTAAATCAGTGATGCCCACTGCCGCATCAGTAGTGAATTCTCACCCCGGTCTGTCTAGTCGTGCGTGATTGCATAAAAAAAACACACATTATTTTTCTGCCCATGACTTTCAAAAAAGACCGACATATCGTGTCTTTTACGCTCTCTGTCGGCAGAAGGAGGAAACGAAAGCGATGTTGTAAAAAAACAATCTCTACAGAACTGCGGTGGCGTTTGCAAACTCGGATTTGTGTTTTCTAATGTCTGCAGGTACTGGAGAATAACGCGGTTGCAGTGCGATGCGATTCGGTAACGTGTTTGGCCATAGTTCAGACGTCTTCGAGGCTCGGTATAGCTTGACTTTTCTCCTGTGTTTTCCTCCGAAATGGGGTGGAGGAGGGGGTTGGGTTGGGGTCTTTCAGGGATTCGAGGGTCGTACGTGTACGCCGGGTGCCTCTCCAGACGCGCAAAGACGCGGGGAGGGGGAAAGTCCTGTTCCGCTCTCTCTCTCTCTCTCTCTCTCTCTCTCGAGCTCAGAGCTGAAACAGCAAACCTAAGCTTTTGGATAGACCACATATAGACTAATGAAGTCATCATTTTCCTGACACATCAGCTCAAACGCTAATATCTGAAATGAATTAAAGCGTGCGTGGAGTCTCCGCGCTGACGCACGCGATTACTTAATCGTTCGACGTTGTAACTGATTGACCTGTAAGAGGTACGAGGAAGTTATGCACTATCCTAACACCGTTAAAGCCACATGGTCAAGCCTCATCCCTTGCATGCATTACCTTTCCACCGACATTCATTTCAAACTCGTAAATAAAACGCATAGATCTGTTCCTACCAGCTATAACGGTAGGGGAACGCTGCCCACCCTCCGCTTTGACCCACATCTGGAGGGTGAAATTGCCCTTTGGTATGTCCACGCCGGGCTTCAGTCTCAGCTGGTCCCCTCTGCCCGTAAAATAAACGGCTCTTCCTCGAGAGGAGCTCGCATCCTCCGCCGGAGAGGAGCGGCGGCGCTGCCGGGGAAGCCGGCGATCCAGCGCCGGCAGGGAGCGCTTGCCCCGGGGCAGCCGGGTGGCACAAGCCCCCGGGAAGACCGCTCTGGCTTCTCTGATCTTCACCAGCTCGCGTTTGGATCGGGTCTTTTTCAGGACCGTCCCGCAGTCTGATCCCACACACAGGACGAGCAGGATGGCGAGACACTGGAGAAAAGTCCAAACTTTCATTTTATTCAATACAAGAGCGATGATGATAATGATGAGGATGATGATGAGGATGCAGAAGGGTATGGTAATGTCCCAGAGAAACGCGCACGGGACGCGCTCTCCCTCTCCAAAGTCCTTCCACTTGTTATTGTTGTTTTGTTTTCTTCACAATCGTTTTGTCAAAGACGAGTGTTCCAGACACACAAATCCATGAAGCTCTTCTGTGCGCTGGAGTTTTTCTTTTTACTTCTCCTGGAGGCTAAAGTGAGTCTTCTGACGAGATCGCGTCTAAATTCATTGATTCGATCAGTAATCAATGAATAAAGAGCTTCAGTCACACTCACTGCACTTCTGTCTTTCTCTACTCGCAAAACAATGTTTAAGAACAATTCATGAACGCAGGACACGTCCAAACATGACGGGCTGTCATATCTGAGGATGGAGCACATTCAGATGCTGTTTGTGCTGAAGTTGTCTCGGCGTCAGAAGTTGAAGTGGTTGAGATGGTCTGCAGGAGGTTCGGAGGTGTCCAGAGCATCGCGGGTCCTCATGTATGCTGTGAGCTCCGCTGGAGATCCTTCAGTCTTTTAAGAGTGAGAATGTGATGGAAGCAGGCCAGCCCATGTTTCAGTCCTGCATGAGTTTTTCCTCTTTCCGATCCTCCTCTCGTGTTGTGCTGAAGTCACAGGTAAAGCACTGACGGCAGGAGCATTTCCACACATGCTCCTCCAAGTGTTGGACAGTGTTTCGAGAGTTGGGAAGGGGTGTGTGTGTGTGTGTGTGCGTGCGTGCGTGAGTGCGTGCGTGCGTGTGTGTGTATCCCTCTAGTGGCTACAATTCAAACCATTTCATTCATTTGAAAGTTTTCACAGCACAAGTGGCCGAAGCCGATCACTTGTAACCTTGTCGTAATAGTTATGTTTGCTTTGTGGTTTGTTTATTTAATATCATTGTACACTACAGCTCTGTAAATGAATGAATACATAACTAACGTAGCAATGTACAATGTTATTGTCTGCGCAAATAATAAGACTGGTTTTCAAATATTTAGAATTAATATGTTAATATCCTGATTAGGTCTGACAAAGTATTTTTTTTACCTTTTGTTTTAAGAAAGTTTTTTAACAAGGTACTTAATATCCAAAGGAAAAAAAGATTAACTTTATTCAAGATATATATTAATTTGTTTAATGAACCTCTTCTAATGGAAAAACTTGATGTGTAATATTTAATAAATTGTGGATTTTATTAGCAATAGCAGGTTAATAATTGTAATATATATATATATATATATATATATATATATATATATATATATATATATATATATACACACACACACACACATATATACATACAGTATATATATATATATATATATATATATATATATATATATATATATATATTTTGATGTATGTTTATAATAAAACAATACCAAGCTTAAACTCTTATGTGCTTCATTAGAATATTCCAGCAGTACTTTTTCATGTAAAACACACTGTAGACTCAATCACTGCACAGACGACTTTCACTCAGTTTGCACGTACTCCTCTAAAAGAGAAAAAAATATGCAGACGAGAACAGGATGGAGAAGCACAAAGACCAGGAATTTGTGCTATTCTGCATGAAATTGTTGGAGAGTTTATTTCCTCAGTTCTTTGAGGTGGTCCACCTTTGTATGGCAGACCATCTGTGTGGAGCGTGGAGACAGAGCTGGTGTGGAATGCCACAAGAGCTTTTGTTCTCTGTTTGTTTGGTGTAAACGAACACGCAGACAGCAGAAAATTGCTACCTACCATTAAACAGGGCCAAACCGATGTTAAATATTTGTCTCAGTTTTGTCACATTGCAGTGGTGAAACCGCATTTTTTTCCTTTGTCCAGACAGAACAGAAGAATGACATGGGTCGTGGCGGTCAGGTCGGCCAAATGACCTTAAGAGGAAACCTTCGGTTACAGTAAATTCCATGTCACTGAGTACATGACATGGTACACAGCTTGGGTTCAAACTCATGACTGCTTTACCATTATATTAAGTATTATCAGGTTAAACGATGGTTAGTAGATTTATAAGAAATATTTAATCCTTTTTACTTATACTGCCAGAAAAAAATATAATAAAAAATATGATCAAGACTTGCTTTCAAATATTACAACGTTCATTAGAATTACTATTTATTGTTTGAGCAAAACATTATTTAAGGTTTACGCTTAAAGCCAGGGGGTGAAAGGCAAGATGTTGAAATTATTTATGAGCTATTTAGCTTGATTTAAGGATTTTTACATTTTCTTCTGGAAAGCAAAAACTGATCTGCACTGCTGTATTTCTCCAAAGCCTCCCTGATGATGAAATAAACTTATTAATGTCTCGGGTGGCCCGAGGGCAAGCAAATGTTCGTTTAAGAAACATGCGCTAATATCCGGCGAACTTTTTTCCGTTTAAGAAGATCCATTGAAGTCGCTGAATAAAACATTATGAATTATTAAAAGGCAGTGTGCCTGCCCATTCTCACTGCAGTAAACTCTAAACAGTACCTGCTGTAATATATACCGCCTCTGAAATCAGAGAATAAAACACTGAAACAAAAACAGATCAATGGCAGAGTAATATCAAAATCTAATCAAATAATTGGACCTGAATTATCAGATAGTTCTAGTGGTAATATCAGCATAGCTATACCCCTTGTCTTTATTGATCTATTTTGTCCTGTGATTATACAATTACAGCTCTGATATTAAAAAAGGAGAATGGCTGAATATTACCGATACTTACCTTCTTGCAGAGCTCATAACTTACGTCTCGTTCATCTTAATTCGTCTTGTATTCCATTTGGCGTCTACGTATGTCACTCAGTGGATGGAAGCTGAACGTAGATCGATAGATCAATTGATCACCAAAAGCCTTTTTGAGAAAAACATGAACAAATTAAATTCATTTTGAAATTTCTTGTCTTGTTTTCCAGCCTAAACATTCTTAAAGAAACAGTAGACGCAATTACTTTATAGGATATCAAGCCTAAAAATGTAAAACGTACCAAAATTAAGTGAGTTCATGCTTAAAACAAGTACAAATAACCTATATGCACCAATATATAAACGTTTTCTTGCTTTAAGTAAAAAGGTCTGCTAATTTTGATTGATTGACTGACTGATTGATTGATTGACTGACTGACTGTTGTTCAAAGATCACGTCATTCTTTAGATTGTTTATGTCCCAATTCCAGTCCAGTTTCAGATCTTGTTAGCATGTGTTGCAGTGTTTACAGTGACTTTGGAAAAATACCTTAATCTTTTCATTGACAATAAAAACAAAGTTGCACAACTTACACCAGTCGGGTGCTAATAGCATGCAACGTTTAGACTCACGGCATGATGTTCAAAAGAAAAAAAAAACATGATAATCCTCCATACGTCAATCTTTACGCTGATATCCGATCGCCTGGAGTAAAAGGGAAAAAACACAGTATAATCCATTAATGCTTTGGCAAAAATAATCTCTCTTTGGAGCATGCAGCTGCCAACGTAAATGCACGGCCCCCTTATGAAGAATGATCCATTAAAAAAAGAGCATTATATAGAGAGCATCATTATAATGGACAATAATGTGAATCACCTTACAATATAACATCTGCTGGTCTTCGTCATAACGTCTCACTGATAAGATAACAACCATGGATATATGGTAGGCCTCAAAGCATCAGATATATTTGCAAAGAATGAGAAAATAATTATAAATCAACAAAAATGTTCCTACGTAAGCAGCATAGCGTTATGCTTTAAAATGTAAGTTCACCCCAAAATGAAAATTCTGTCATTAATCACTCACTCTTATGTCGTTCTAAACCTGTAAGACTTTCATTCATCTTCAGAACACAAATTAAGATATCATTAATGAAATTGGAGAGCCATCTGACTCTCCATAGACACAACTGAAATGGTCCAGTTCCAGAAACTGTAGTATATACATCAGCAAAACAGGATGTGACATCAGTAGCTCAACTTCACTTTTGCGTCGCTATGGGGATCGTTTTTTTGAGCAAAGAAAACAAAAATAACATAATTTACTCAACCATTCTTCTTCCTCGAGTTACTTCGTCAAACATTTCAGTTGTGTTGCTGTTTATGGATGGTCAGATTTCATCAAAAATATCTTAATCTGTGTTCCGAAGATGAACAAAGGCCTTATGGGTTTGGAACAACATCAGGGTGAGTAATTGATTACATAATTTTCATTGTGGTTGAACTAACCCTTTAACCATTTGACATTTTACTTATTATTAGCAATAACACATAAGCAAGTACATTTTAGAAGTATATGTTTAAAAAAAAAAAAATTGGATCAACATTATTGTTATTATTTTTATTTGTACATTTTTTTAAGAGTAAATCTGTGACATTTTTTTATTATTAGCGAAGCCAAATAAGCGATTACTAAATAAGTAATTTTCTATATAAATGTTATGTTATGTTATGTAAATGTGCATTTATACAGGTGCATCTCTGTAAATTAAAATGTTGTGAAACAGTTCATTCATTTCAGTAATTCAGCGTATTAAATAAATTCAGTGCACACACACTGAAGTAAGTCTTTGGTTCTCTTAACTATTATGATTTTGGCTCACATTTAACAAAAGCCCACCAATTCACTCAAATTAAAAAAATAAATAAAAATTAGTGAATGGTTGGCCTTCTGGAAGTATGTTCATTTACTGTACATGTACTCAATACTTGGTAGGGGCTCCTTTTGCTTTAATTACTGCCTCAATTTCAGCGTGGCATGGAGGTGATGAGTTTGTGGCACTGCTGAGGTGGTAAGGAAAGCCAGGTTTCTTTGACAGTGGCCTTCAGCTCATATGAATTTTTTGGTCACTTGTTTCTCATTTTCCTCTTGACTATACCCAATAGATTCTCTATGGGGTTCAAGTCTTGTGAGTTTGCTGGCCAGTCAAGCACACCAACACCATGGTCATTTAACCAACTTTTGGGGCTTTTGCCAGTGTGGGCAGATGACAAATCCTGCTGGAAAATTAAATCTACATCTTCAAAAAGCTGGTCAACATGAAGTGCTTCAAAATTTCTTGGTAAACAAGTGCAGTAACATTGGCTTTCAAAAAACACAATGGACCAACCCAGCAGATGACACTGAACCCCAAATCATCACAGACTGTGGAAACTTAACACTGGACTTGGGCTATGACCTTCTCCACCCTTCCTCTCTAGAACTCTAGAACCTTGGTTTCTAAATGAAATACAAAACTTCTGAAAACATCTGAAAAGAGGACTTTGGACCACTGTCCAGTTCTTCTTCTCCTTAAACCAGGTATGACAACTCTGATGTTGTCTGTGGTTCAGGAGTGGCTTAACATGGCCAATTTCCTTGAAACATCTGTGTGTGGTGGCTCTTGATGCCTTGACCCCAGCCTCAGTCCATTCCTTGTGAAGTTCACTCAAATTCTTGAATCAATTTTTAGATTGAATCGGCTGCGGTTAAGATCAGCAGTCTTCCTCCAACTGAGAGACCACTTTGAAGGCTCAGGAGACCTTTGAAGGTGTTTTGAGTTGATTAGCACCATATTCTAATATGCTGAGATAGTGAATTGGTGGGTTTTTGTTAAATCTATGCCAAAATCATCACAATTAAAAGCCCAGAGACTAAAATAAGTCTCTGTGCTTTGAATTTTTTTAAAACACAAGTTTCACAATTTCAATTGAATTACTGAAATGAATAAACTTTTCTAAAATGCACCTGTATGTGCATACTCACATCTCTTGTCTTGCCTAGTCTTATTTTGTTTGTTTGTTTTTTGATAGACAGGAAATCCATAAGTTTTATTAAAACACAAATGCATCACTCATTTTTGCATCACTTATACAGTGTTTTTTTAGTCCACCGTTCAAAGGGTAAAAAAGAATAAAGGATACATTTCTATACAGTTTTCTTCTATATAGTTCACAAACTTTCTCAACAGAGGAAGTGTAACGCATAAAACTGCTGGTGTCATTCAGACAAAGCTTTTCAGATCCCACTGGTCACCCTGACTGAACTGAAATGAACAACTGCTGCATAATTGGAGTCACAAGCAGAACAGTTGGTGTCCCACCATTCAATCTAATCTCCAGAACAAGACAGAGGTGATGCAAACCCCATTCTGTTCCTCTGATAATGTCATCTGAGAATGAAGTCATCCATGCACAAATCCAGCCAAGATCCCCACATGAAGAGGGGCTAATAAGCCTTTTCTAGAGCTTCATAAGTCTAAAACATGTTTCAGTTCATGAGTCTAAATAACTGAATTTGCCCTGTGCCTTACACGATGTTAGAATTTAACTGTCGTGACAGAACGTTGAGGAAATTAGGCTCAGTTTAATAGAACATTTAAGTATTTGCTTGTGTAATCGGCAATGTGTAACAAAAAAAAAATACCATATTTTACCATTCTATCCAGCTATCATCCCATTTAAATATTTTCCTGTACTTCCCCAGTATTTTTAATCTTGCTATAAAAAAATTCCACTTGGCGTATCTTATATGTTTGCTACATTCACCTTCGGTAAAACTCCCTTAATTTAAATGGCCCTAACCTCATTATATGAATAATCACATCAATATATTCCAAGGTTGTCCAGTTGCCAGATCTTGTATGAAACGCATTCTTCTCACACGACCGCTGAGATTTTCAACCCATTTTAAATAAATTTTAAATATAATTTTTGATCAGGCATACATCTACCTGCTCAAGAAGACGACTTAGGTGATGCTTTGGTTAAAAAAAAAAAGGTACAGCGACCAAGACTTCAGTGCTCAACATCAGAGTCTGACCTCACTAACGCTTGTGTGATATTCATGCATAAGTATCATAACCTTCCCTATCGCTGCTGCTGATTTCACTCTTCTGAGAAAGCTTTCCACCGCGTTGGACCATAGATGGAAAGATTCAGACATTAAGCAGGTCAAGCAATGATTATTTAGCGGTCAAGTACTTTCTTCACGCTAGACTAGCAAACCATTTCTAGATGGACATCGTTTTGTACACAGTGTGTCCTGCAGGGGTGATTTATTTCTGCAGGCCAAATAATAAAATAATAATAATAATAAAAAGTTGGATTTTTGCATTGAGGGGTGAGGCAAACGTCCGGGTCGGCCTAAACGAATTGTAACAATAAACCATTGTAAAAAATAAAATCACTGTATCACTTTATTTTTAAAACGGACTCAAACTTCATCAAATAAAAAATCAATTAAAAAAAATACATATATGGTTTAAGTTTGTCCTTTGACAAATTAAATTACACATTTAAACTAACAATATTATTAATAATATTAAAGTGTCCCAATTATGGGTAATAAAAGGTTCATATTTTGGTTTTGGGAGTTTCCCAAAAGCATGCTGAGATGTGTTACACACTGCATGAGAAGTCATTTTCAAATATCCATAATAGGGGCACTTTAATTAAGAACCGAAAGTGTATTTCATCAACAGATTTTGCAAACAAAAGCGCCTGCCCAGAACTGAGCCCGTATTAAATATGTAGCCTAATAACTTTATTGAAGTGAAGCTGCGATGATGCAACACTTTTAGTTCAGCCTGTGAGTCAGTCCGTCTGCTCTAAAGGATTCAGTAAAGGCTTTGTCATATTGATTTCAATCTAATGAGTCTTTAGGAGCAATTCATTTATGCAAGTTTCCATTCAATTTTCCCATTCAGCTCCGTGTATATGTGAAATTAATTGAACTAACTTCCTCTGCCTCTTTTCTCTTTACCATCTGCATTTTTAAGGCTGCCATCAGTATATTAAAAGTAAAAGATTTTAGTCATTTGGTAGGCCTGTTATTTATTAAAGTATAAATTATGATCAGTTAAATCTGTAATACTTAAATAGTGCTTTATAGCACAGTTTTGACAACCTGAGCTGTAACTTATATATATATATATATATATATATATATATATATATATATATATATATATATATATATATATATATATATATATATATATATATATAAATGAATAGACTAATAAAAAATATGTTTTACCAAAAAAGTTAGAGACCTGCAAATAAAGACAGGGGAATAAAAGAGCAGTTGTGTAGTCTCCTATTTAGTCTCATTTTGAATTTCTCAATGGCTTCATTTTGTTTGCCTTCGATTCAAAGTGAGCGGCACACAAACCCACTGCCTCATCCTGTCATGAAATCCACATCATTTTAGATCCCGTTATGAAGCATTATACAAGCTTTTTTTTTTTTCGTCCCAGGCAGCGCGTGATGTAAAACAGTCTCTCCTCGTGGTTTTTCTAGTCCATATGGAGGTGGTTAGAGGCCTCATTAGCTGGTTTGTGTTAAGCAGTTACAGTGATGTGCTACTATAAAAACCCTGCACTGATGAATTATCAAGGCTGAGACGTTTACAGCATCACCCTCTGGCTAAACAGCGGTCCTGCCAACCTCGGTACAGTAACAGACGTTTAGTATGGGTCGAACAGAAACTGTAAACCACAACAGCATCTCATTAAAAAGTGAAACATTCGAAATGATAACTCGATTTTTTTTTTTTTTTTTTTGAATGACGGCAATTAAAATAGCTGAACCGCACTGGGAACACTTTCTTTAACCCCTGTGTGATGTTGCAGTTTCAACTTTTCTGTTAATTTGACACCGTAAAGCCTATAAAATATACAAATTCCCAGACACCACAGGTTTAACGCAATAAAGTCCCTAATTGGATACAATTAAAAGCAATTCAGATGTTCAATTTAGGCACATATGCAATTTATAAACCATCGACACCCACATCGGGATAGAGGGTTGGGAGAGGATCCCCAAAATCCAAGTGCTCCTTAATCTTAACAGAAACATGCTCTCAGTATAAGAGGATATGCTGTGTTATTGCCAGAGATGTGCTTGACAGACCTACATTAGAAATGAATGAATGCAGTTTTTTAAGATGTGATTTATCATGTTATTACTTTATCATTAAACTATCCAAAAGCATGATAATAGAATTAAAACAAGAGATCGATTTCTTCAAGCGCAAGTAGGACTAGTCAGTTTGAGCTTAAGAAGTGTGTCGCCTTTCTTCAGCTAGTTTTCTGAAGACTGCAATGAACTCTGTTATTATGACATAGGTGTTTCATTATAAATCATGCAGTGCAACTTAACAGTTACAGTCAGAATTGTGTATTAAATTGCAGTTACGAAAGCGTCAGAATTGTGTATTTTATTTTTGTGTTCCAGAGTAGAAGCGGTGTTTCATACACACCACTTAATCAGCTTTGCTTTAATTAAATTAAATTGCATTTAAATTAATTTAGAGTACAGGAACTCACACAATGTCGAGATGACTCGCATCATATAAGCTAATTCATTTTTCTTCCTGAAATAAATAAATGAATAAATAAATAAATACAACTCAAGTCATGCTTTGTAGATTTAAAATGCAGCTATTAATCCCATTAGACTGGCCAAATGTGATATTTTAAACAATTATAGTGATATCTTAATCGGGTACTAAATATTTGATTTTTGTGTTTGTTTGTTTTTGTGTGTGTGTGTGTGTGTGTGTGTGTGTGTGTGTGTGTGTGTGTGTGTGTGTGTGTGTGTGTGTGTGTGATTATGAAAGTATTATCAGTTTGTTTTGTCCATATGATACAAGTTATGGGTGAACCTGCTTTAACTCAAGTAGGGCTGGGTATCGAGTTCGAAACTTTTAAGGGACCGACCGAATTGCCTCGATAACATCGAAAAACATCGTTCGGTACAAAAGCCGCCTCCTAAGGAGTTAAACTCATCAATAAGCCCGCAGCACTAGCCGTCGCGTTCGAGAGCGATCCGAACACGTAGTCTAACAGCTCTCGCGGGAATTTGAGTCGAACACTGTTGGAAGCCAAACAACGCGATATTAAAGAGTTCGCGTCGCAGGCACGCCTCAACGGGGAAATGTTCGCAAACGCTGACGAACTGACAGCGCGACGCGAACCCTTTAATACCGCGCTGTTTCGCCTTGCATTTGGGTTGTTTGGCTTTCCGTAGAACAACCTGACGTTAGTTTACGCCGGTTACAGAGATGTGGCTCACTCGAGTGTTTGTAATAACTGAAATGCTGAAAAATATTATTTCCTCTGAGTGGAAGAGAAAATACAGCTAGCTGTAAGACAGCGTAACAGACGTTTAAACAGGTTTTTTTGTGTGTGTATATATATGTATATATGTATTTTTACGAGATGAAAAAAACGTTTTTTGGGGAGAATGTAATCTTATCGTATCGAAAAAGGTAGCGTTCAGGAACCGGTATCGATATTGAAATGTTTGGAACGACACCCAGCCCTAAACGCAAAACAAGACAGTAAAGCGCATTGTATCATATTTTATCATAACGGACACAAACCAGTATTTTTGTGCCCGAATTGACTTTCAGTGAAGTAAATAACTCTAACAGCTTTATCTGTTGTTTGTGAGGTTACCTGTATTTAAAAAAAAATACTTATTTCTGAGTGAGAGTAATTGAAAATCACCGCTGCTTACTCTACCATAAACACAATGATAAAGCCATCATCACGACAGGAAAGGAATGAATGCTGGAACGGATCAGGAATCAAGACATACTGGAGAAAACCACAAGCACCTGTCAGATCGCCTGGCAGCAATCCAAACTATGGGAATCAAAGATAATTTGTGCTTCAGATGTTTTGAAGATTTAAGTAAACTTGACATCCTTGAGCACGACTGTATTCACACACCTTTTCTTTGGTCTTTTTGCTGCACTGTATTGTTTTTGCATCTTCCTCTTATTGTTTTAGGGGTTTTTTTCCGTTCTCCTTTAATGTTACAAAAGCAACTTGCGTTGGTTCTAGGCCAGAAGCCCGCTTTCACATAATTTCTGACCCAGTTCTGTTTATTCGATACAAAGCAGACACAGGACAGGGATTCAGTACGCATCATATAAAGATCTGGAAAACATCTCTTTTGCGATATTATTTATTCGTGAAGCAAAGAAAATTTAAATGATCGAAATGAAAGATGACGGATTCACTTTCCCACTGAAAGTATGTTTTTATTGTTTTTCATATGTAAAAAAAAAATGCAAATGGTTATTTAAAAACAATAGAAGCTTTCCCTGTTACGCAAATCGTTTAGGTTCAAGATAAAACTGTTCTACCTGTTGACATCATTGTCACGTTCTTCTGAATCACTCTGAACTAACTGCCTGAGAGGGAGAACCAATAAAGACAGCTAGCCGTTTCCTGTTTTCAACAAACAGCTAGACAGAGTAAAACTGAAACACATGTTTGATAGGTCATCAGAAGCGTTTGCCGTAAAACGCAGCAACTTGAAACGCAAAGTAAATGTTTTACTGCCACCTAGTGTCTCCTGAGCATGCAAGACTGAATCATCATTTTACATCTTTTTTTTTTTTTTTGTCATTTTAGTTTATTTGTTTAAGTTAGCTTTAGTAAATAATAAAAAAAAAGTAGTAAATGTTTTCGTAAAATGAAAAAAAAAGAAAATTAGTTTCTATGTGCTCTTGAATCTTATTCTTTAGGGCAGGTTTAAGCAAGTTTAATAAAAAAAAAAAAAAAAAAAAAAAAAAATGAAGATGTCACAAAGGCCAAAGCAAACCATTATGTTTAAGGTGGAAAAGTCAGACAGTTCTGCATTTTAATTATTTTGGTATTTTAAAAAAAATCGCCAAAGACTTTAAAAGCAAAATGTTTATTTATTTTAGTTTGTTTTTTTTAAATAAAGTAAAAAAGATTGGATTGATTTAATCTCTGCAATTTACGATATACTGCTAAATCTATTTTAGTCTAAATATATACAATAATGTTGCTAAGAAGGTGTCTCAAACTACCCGAATATATAATGAGTAAAAGCAGCTGGCCAATCAGAGGCTGTTTATCTGCTGTCTTCCTTTTACGAATCTTTATTGTCAGGATTTTACAGTTTTTGTCATACACAGCCTTGTAAAGTAGGCCTATGCAGCTTGCACGATTTGAGTATAGGGAGGATCAGATCTGCTAGCAGTTCAGCAAACACAGATTATAAAATGTCCAGCAGAGGGCAGATGTTTGATGGACTGACCCGCACCTGTACTGCAGGACAGGGGAAACTCTTCTGGAGCCTTCAGTCTATTCTTCATCTTATGCACTGAGGTGATGTGAGAGAGCATGGCAGTATCAGGATCCTGTGGAGAGAGTTAGATGGTGAGAAGCTGCGGACAAGTTCACATTAACAAAGACGAGTGCTTAATTGTATTGAATGAGCATTTTTAGTATATTTCACCTCTTAATGCAGCCTGGGCTGGTTTTAGATGAAGGGTTTTCAGCAGGGTGAGTAGCAAGATTGTGTTCAGTTCAACTATTTCCGGTACTTAGTCCAGTCCAACATAAGAAAACATATCCGGAATCTGCATCTGAAATAGCGTTTAGATGTATTTACACAGCTGATGTATCTCAGAGGCATATAAACGCATCAATAGGCTTAATGTTTTGTTTATAACATAAAACGTTGAGTACTGTTATTAACAGTCGCAATGTGAAATTAAAAATTGCAGGTGACTGATAATAACTGAGTCACTGAGTTTGAACCGATTCATTCAAACTAAGCATTTGACTGTAATGAGTGAATCACTGAATCGTTTATTCAACCGATTCGTTTAATCAAATTCAATAAGTAAACATTTTGCTCAAAAAAAGTGCTCCTGTGATCTTCGTTTTCGAACTATTTTTGTTAACGTTAGCAAAATTGAGCATTAACAAGCAATATTATGTCTAAACTGTAAGTCGCTTTACTGAACTTGTATAAAAATGATTCAATGCTATTAAAGCGGTACTCTTTGTGTGATAGATATAAAAGCTAAATATATTAAATTAGCCTATATAAATATAAAACGCATACAGAAGCATTTTTCCGTTTATAATTTAGGATGCATGGAATTTTTTTTGTTTTAATAAACAATCCACGAATTGGGAGCCTATTTGGTAATGTCAGATCGCATAGAATTTCAATGAAATCATCCTCGGTTGTGCGCGCACTTACTTGCATTAGCAAAGGCGTTTATTAGAAGTGTCTGTGTTCTTCTCACTAAAAAATGGGCTTCAGGGAAAAGTATCGGAGTAAAGATATACTCTTTAATTAAGAAATGTAGTGGAGTTTGATCGGCCTTCTACTTTCTGTTTTATAATGTATATTGATACTGATATGTTTATAAATAGAGTAGGGTCGGTGAAGCTGACAGCTCAAATTCACACATTAGCTAACTAAATGCGATACCTTTCTTTGTTCCATAATAACGGACTATAAAGTTAAATTAGGTGGCATGCTATTGATATCTATATGCACGCAGTAGGGTCACTGAATCAAAATCCGGTCAAATTTATTATAGCTACTGAAATGTGATACACCTCTTTATTTCATAATAACTGACTATAATGTTTCTATAATGTAATAGTAATTCCGATGTTGTTTGTGGAAACCTTCTTCAGTCCAGAAACCCAGAGGGCCTCGCTTTACATGAAACAAGCTTATGTTTGGAGAAAACAAACAATGAAGAAGTCATCCAATCTTCTAAAATGCACTAAAAAAATACCAAACACTTCATACATCAGATCAGATCTTTGCAAATCTTACAATACCATGTTAAGCGACAGTATTCACGTTTACGCAAATTACACCTGTCAGGATTTCCTGAAGTTTTACTGGACTGTTGGACATTGGGACGTCAACAACGGCAATTTCCTGCACATCAACAATGGCTCTCCCCGTAATCAAGACCTTTTGTATAAGTAGGACCTGAAACTGTAGGTATTCGCCAAAATGAAAGTCCAAAATTGCGTTTTTCTCGCATTTGTTATCCTACTTTGTCACACGCAGAAACTTTACACCCTGAGAGCAATGCGTATTCATTAATAGAAAGGAAATACCGAGTCCATCCAAACCTGAGGTATAGAAAGGAAGGAAGGTTCCCACACCTTATTAAAGTGGTCAATGGATGCCCATTCTTTGCATGATTCTTTTTGAATTTGCATACCAAGCTACTCCTTTATACGTACGGGTATATAAGATGGCAGGTCACCCTTGTCCCTAACCAACGCAACCAGAGCCTTTATGACCCGATGAACTAGGCCGGGTAGAGTCAGACTCAATGCACCCACAATGCAGTGCAGCGAACAGAAACTTCCAGGGCCCGGTTTATGGCAGGGCCCTTCTTTTACCACAATAGTGGATAAAGGTTTGCTACATTTCAATTGGATCCGGGTGGACTAACATAAGCAAACTGTCCTACGCCTTCTGATAAAGATGCAGATACCTCTTCAAGAGCAAGAAGACTTTTAAGACAACAACAGGACTTCTCATTGGTCAAAATGCAGTTTCACCCACCAACAGGCCGATCCCTTTTGGTCTGCGACCGCCATAAAAATCCTTTAGGACCTCTAGACGGCAATGGGTGAAACAAAGAGAGATCACAAAAATTCCACCCATTCATAACTATGTTCTCAAACCTTAAACTGATGCAAACTACAGCAAATACATCTCACGCTTTTTCAGAGAAATTAATATTATTTTCAGTGACAGAAACGTGTCGCGCAACATCTTACACAAACTCAGCTGTTAATGGACAAGTGAATGCCTGCATGACAGTTCGATCTTTTTTCATCATGTTTGCATTTCATGTGTTTGTAACATTGCCGTAGGTATTCTGGTTGTGGTGTGTTACGTGACAAATGCACTGGTAAAACTTTAGTGACTGCCACCGGACTGCTCACTTGACCACAGGGAACATAACTATCACTTATCCAAACCTCTTTCGGAGACCATTGTATTATCAGTACATGATTTTCTAATTTGCATTGTATATTATAAAGCCGATAAAGCAGTTGATAAATAATCTGTCCCGTATTTGTTTGATGCATAATAAGGTTCTTCACCTTATTTCTTTCAGAGTAGCAACAGTGTATCTTTCCAGGTAACGTAGCTCTGACATAGCAACAACATAATCACTTGCACTTCATGAATCTTTTGCACTTTATTCTTACTTCATTTATAGTTAGCAGTTGTTGATTACTCTTGTCTGTCAAATCTACTTTATTACGCTTCTTCCTTGTGTTGACGATACAGAAAAATTGAGTACTCAACACAGTCAAATAAAAAAGTCTTTTTATTTGATAAAAAGGGCAAAGTATTGTGAATGCATTTGCATAGATGTAAAAAAAATACATGTTATTTTAACAAATTATTTTTATTTGCCAGGTTGAGAAATTCACATTACTCCAATCATATAATAATAATAATAATAATAAAATAAATAAAGATAAATAGAATCAGTATATTAACTTTGTTAAAACTTTTGTCACATTTGAGAGGGGCATAGCTATACCACAAATAATGGCTTTTAAAAAAACGAATGCTGTAAACCGCCTTGCAGAAGGCATCGTTAAAAAATGACGGTTTGATCACAATAAACATTCTCCTTTGTTAACATACAGCGGTTGAAAATACATTGCTACACATAATAGTGTGTGTAATTAACTAAATTAATTAACATAATAATACAGGTTGTCTTAATTCACAACCGAGTTTTGAGTTGATGAGGTGACGCTGCTTTCCTTGAACACACCAAGAGAATCCTTTCTCACCCGGAGACACTATTCTCATCCATTTATTATGCTCTGAAAACACAAAACAAAATGCAATCATCTAATAAACTGATCTTATTCTGTGTGTGTGTGTGTGTGTATATATATATATATATATATATATATATATATATATATATATACTTATTATATTTTCTGGCTGGATGTCTGACACCGGTTTTCCATGGTCAGTGCGTCCATGTCTGGCTTAAGTTCTTGTGCTGTAACAATCCATAAAACAGCATGGAGCTTCTTGGAGCATCGGTGATGCGTGATCTGTGCCTGATCTTGTTTTGATTCATAATTGAAAACATCTGAGATAGGTGCTCCCAAACATGGACAGAACACGAGCAGCATGGAGCCGGAGCTGTGCTAGGGGCAGCAGTCGGAGAAGCGGAGGAGGACAGTGGGTAAGATTGTCCTGTTCCAGTTGGGACTTCCAAAGGTGAAATTTACTCTGGAAAGCTACAATCATGTCCGACATCTGCGTGATGATTCGTTTGCATCCCTGTAGCCTGATTCAGTTGGGCGAGATGCTCAGTTATGTCACACAACATAATAAAGTCGCACAGCCAGTTTGGATCTCACAGCTCTGGCAAGTGTTTTACCCTACTTTGTATGAAAGCAACAATGTCCTTCCTAAGCTCAAAAAATTTTAGGAGGCTACACTTCTGCTCAGCCACCTTACTTCTGTATGGTATGGCACGTCTCCATGCTTAAAGCCATGAAGTTCACCATTTTCATGACTGTGGTCATTATATCATCCATTTTCAGAACCTTACACAGAGCTTCTTGATGCGGCAGTGATACGTTATTAGAGGTGCCTGTTACTTTTTTTCATTTTGTCCTTCATTAGTCCAACCAAGCCCGTTTTTTCTCCACACATTTAAGTTGCACAATCGGTAGTTAGGGCCATTAACTTTTCCAAGGGTAATTTAATTTTACTTTGCATTGAAAACGTCCTTCCCCGTTGTTGTCCCATGCATGGCAGCTACATCCAAGAGCTCTATCTGGCTTCACGCCCCTTATTAAAAATTGATAACTGCAACGTATCTGTGCTTTCATCAACGGTTAACGGAAAAGCCAGACAAACGTGGGTCTTGTTGGCCAGCTGCGTTCGTTTTCTTGCCAGTCCCGTAACTTGCACAGTCCTGTCACTGTGTTTCTTGACCAACTTAAAATTTGTAAAAGTCTGTATCTGGTCGGGACACGCCTTCAGCATGCATCGCTTGCAATACAAAAATTTAATTCTTCTTGGACATTTTGTTGTTAGTATTTGTAATACTGCTTATTTAAAAAGAACCAAAGATCATTTTACCAGCTACGAACAGTGAATGAAAAGCACCTCTGTGGCGTCCCTCGCTAGTAGATATCAGACCTATGGAGGCAATGTAGTTTCGTACTCAGGTACTGAGCCTTTTGGCTGTTCTATGCAAGTATTAATGTTTTGAACTTGATGCAAGCCACAAACATTAGCCAGTGCAGAGAGATGAGTGAATGACTGAGGCATTTATATAGCTCTTTATTGTGCATTGCCTTACACCAAAGTGCTTTACAATCATGTGGGCGGTCTCTCCTCAACCACCACCAGTGTTTAGCATCTATTTGGATGATGCAACGGCAGCCACAGGAAAACGGCGCCAGTGCGTTTACCACACACAAGCTACAGGTGGAGAGGAGAGAGAGATAGAGTGGCTTTAGGTCACTTTTCCACTGCCGGGCCAGTGCTTTAAAAGGGCTGGGCGGGGCTAATAGCCTCGAACCCGTAGCACCAAACCCAAAATCACGAAGCTTTACTAAAATTCGGAAATGCAGCAAGGCAGAAGTCTAGCCAGAAGAACACTGCGGTGAAATTAAGTGTCCCCAACTGAGCAAGCCAGAGGAGACAGCAGCAAGGAACCAAAACAGAATAGAATAGAGAAAAAAAAAAAACAGGCTCAGTCAACAAATGCAACGGGGAGTGTTCCGTTCCGGCTGATCTAAGTAATGCAGCCTAACAATCCTTGATTTAAATAATAGAAGCGCATTAGTGTGTTATTTGTAAGCCACGTTAGAGAGATGGGTCTTTAATCTAGATTTAAACTGACAAGAGTGTGCATCCCAAACAGAGCTATGCAGATTGTTTCAGAGTTGGGGTGTATTTTGATATTCTAGGTATTATAGTGCTTTATGAGTAATTAACAAGATTTGAAAACCTATCTGATGTTTGATAGGGAGCCAGCGCAGAGTTGACAGCACTGGGCTAATACGGCCATATTTCCTAATTCTAGTTCGCTCCATTTTGGACCAGCTAAAGTCTGTTTATCAAGCGTGAAGAACAGCCACCCAACAAAGCATTAAAACAGTCCTCGAGGTCATAAACGCATGAATAAACATTTCTGCATTTGACGTTGAGAGCATGGGTCGCA
The DNA here is from genome assembly GCF_018831695.1 of Puntigrus tetrazona. NCBI lineage: Eukaryota > Metazoa > Chordata > Actinopteri > Cypriniformes > Cyprinidae > Puntigrus > Puntigrus tetrazona. The sequence goes on along the minus strand of NC_056703.1, from coordinate 28,225,317 downwards.
ATTTAGATGCTTCTGAGATGGAAAAACAGAGTTTTACAGATGTTTCAAAGGAAAGATTCCTATCAAACAGCACGCCTAGGCTCCGAACTGATTCAGAGGAATTAACAGAACAGCCCTCGAGTGTTAGACAGTGTTCTAGGTTACTACATGTGGAGCTTTTAGGTCCAATAATTTACTCGTAATCCATTTTTTTTTCTATACTGACTATGCATTTCATCTCAATTTGGTGTGTTTCTCCAGTCACAAAGAAATATAGAGCCGAGCATCATAAGCATAACAGCGATAGCTAACACCATGTCTCCTGATTATATCTCCCAGAGGTTACACGTAAAACGTGAAAAGTAACAGCCCTAGTACGGAGCCTTGAGGTACTTCATATTTCACTTGTGATCACCATGATATCTCCTCATTTACTGCTACGAGCCGATGCCGGTCAGATAAGTACAATTTGAACCGCGCTAAGTCACTTCCACTAACGCCACAATAGTTTTCTAGTCTATTCAAGAGAATACCGTGGTCGATAGTGTCGAATGCGTTACTAAGATCCAATCACACTAATAAAGAGATACAACCACGATCTGATGATTATTTAAAAAAAAAAAATCTTTACTTTTAATCGGCTATAAAATCAAATACATTACTTGACAATAACCATTTGTATAATGTATTTCCAAACGACAATTTTAGCGTCATATCGTCACAATTCAAATGTTTTTGTTGGGGACCTCACAACAGGGGCATTCCTGAAACAAAAACTCATTTTAAACTTGAGTTTGCTTCAAAGTATGAAACTAGCAATATGGTACAATAAAGTCTTACATGTGCAAATAAAGACATTTAGATTTTTCATTTCATGACCTCTTTAAAGTGCACTTGCTTTCATATATATATATATATATATATATATATATATATATATATATATATATATACAAACTCATCATTAAGTTAGTCATTAGTAACTAACAAGAACAATGCAATATAAAGACTTTGTGTTGCTTGTTTGAGGATATTTTATTCACACAGCACATACTACAGGAGTAGATAGATTCTTAGAACAGCGCAGTGTACTACTGACAGTTGATAAGGAGAGAAAAAACTCTATCAGTCATGTTTAGAAAAATAGTGTTGTTAAAAAAGTATAAATTAGACCTACAGCTGAAACAACTTAATACACAAAATCAGAAAAATGCCTGTCAAAGACAAATGTAGGCTGGACTATAATGGGGGGAGACCTTCTCAAACAAACAGAATGAACAATATTACTAATCGTTGTACATCCATAAATAGTTGTGATTAAAACAGTGTTTTATACTTTCAGAGATTAGGATTTGTCAAAAACTTGCCTGCTGCTGAAGAGCATTTTGCATTCGACCAGCTTTCATGTTTCCCCCAAAAATGTACACATTCATCCAGGGAAAAAAAAAAAAAAGAGAGAGAGAGAGGGAGAAGGATAGAGAGAGAGAGAAAGAGAGAGAGGGAGAAAAGAAGAAGAAGAGGAAAACCTTCATGAAGTCTGACATATTCATAGACTGAGTTTATCAAAATAGCTGAAATGCTTGAATAGAAAACAGAGGTAAGATGTTTGGAGACTCTTTGCAAAGACAGATTTCTGAGACACTTCTGCCCTCTCGTGGTTACACAGAAAAACGACAATATTCAACAGCAGCTGTTTCTGGGCCAGGTTTATCAAAATCTTTTTTTTTTTTTTTTTTTTTATACATATGAACATTTCTGCACATGCTAGCCAGTATCATTATCTGTATTTTGGGGTATGTGAGATACCAAGTCCAAACAACATGCATCCCTGCTACTTTTTTTTTAGCAGATAATTTTTGTATGAACTAAGTGCTTAAGCAATTCAGGCTAATGGCGGCCTTAACATTATGACCACTTACGTGCTGGAGCTAAAATACGGTTGTTACTCCTCTATTGAGCGTTTATTTGCATTCGGATAGATCCAAACTCTTTCCCACCACCTATTTGGGAACAAAATGGACTGGAACGGCGTTTAAAGTGGACATTAGTATTCAACCACTATTAATAAATAATAACAACAACAACAGCAACAACAAAATAGTTGAAAATGGCGGTGCTTTTCTCAAAGCTAACAGTAGTGTTTCTGAATTTGTTTTTGTTCATAATAAACGCGGGAACACGAAATGCTCACGCTGAGACATGGCGCCATCTTGTGGTGCATGGCTACATGACATGTGACAGTGTGATTGACCTGAAGGCATTGAGGTTGGAAGCGGGAAGTTTCCCGCCTTTGACTTCGTCTGGAAAGAAGTCTTAGTCCACTCTACAACCGACTTAACTTAAAAAAAATTCAGGCAGTGACAATAACATTAAAGTAAGGCCAAAAAGAAGTGAACTGAAATGCTTTTTGATGACTATCACATTAAAAAAACAAACAAAACAAAAAAAAAACACTGGCTAATTTTTCATATTTTTAGTGACCTTACTGGGAAGCACAATAGCACAAATGAGTATATAATAAGCAGAAAAAGGCAACACTGCAAAGAGCGTACTGTTTAAAAGCAGCAGCTTCACAAGCGTAATAAACCAAGTGCCTCTGTCGATGTTGGTTTAAGTAAAATTGCACGACACAATGCGTCTTTGGTCGCTAATCTTTGGTCAAACATAACCGACACAAATGGGTTAAACTGTTATTCACAGCCGCAAAACGCCGAAATTGTTCGCTATAGTTTTATATCATTTAAAAATGATGTGTGTGTGTGTACATCAGTGTTTGGGATTAACAACCGTATTTACCAGCAGATGTTATTCTTGCGCCTACAATGTCTCCACAGGTCACCAAAGTCATTTAGAGCAAATAACGCCTGTAGCGACAGGAACAGATGATGATAGCCAATAGACGACGAGACTTTTAGGACTTCTTAAAAAATTTGTTCGGAACTGTTCACGTGGTCAAAAACTCTTCTGTACGGTTTCCCCCCCGTGTAAGCCTATTTCCTAAATACTTAAGAGTTTTGTCTCACTCTCTCGTTCACCACACGATACCACCATTTTACATAACCTGAGAGAGGTCAACAGCCCAAAGCGCACACCTCATGCTTACCCATTTCAATGATGCGATTGACTACTTCACTGCCATTTCAGTCCTATAGCACATTAACTGAACCCTCAAAATTTGGCTTTGACTCCAGAAAATCTAAGTCAGTCACTATTGTTGCAGAATGCGGTTGTCGTTCTTTTATAAGGACATCTGCACATGAACAAAACCTTATTTAGCACTCAAAATAGGATTGACAACAGTATTTGTGCTGTTGTGTGAACATTGACTATGCATTTGTAGATCTCTTCCACTTTATTAAAGATAAAAAAAAAGTCTTATATTGTCTGCATGCATATCTGTATAATCACACAAAGATGTTCAAGGCATTACAAGACAAACTATATAATACTAAATCACATCTTTCCTTGGAAAAAACTACTGCAAAATACTCTTGAAGATCATTTATTTTATTATGAAGTGAAAATTGTTACTTCTGTTTGTTTACTAGAACAATTTTGAAATGAACAGTTGTTCAAAGGCAGTGGAAATTTATGAGGGCGAAACCGTTATGAGGAAGCATGAGTATTATGAGATAAAACTACGAATCTGTCCGGAAATGGCAATTATTCACAATGACAAACTACTTTTAAAAGATACTTTGGTCCTAATCTAGGCAATGATTTTTTTTTTCTAGTTAATGTTTTCACTAATCTAATTACCTGCTGTAGATAAATGAGGAAAATAATGATAAGAGAAATCCAGTGCATAAATAATGAAATATTTGTTTAGCTTTATCCTCTTAAAATGCATTCAAACAATAATGCAGTTAGCTGCCTCTGTTCAAGGAGGTTTGTACCGAGACAGTGAGAGACAGACAGTTTCTGTATTTCATAGCCCTATTCCCACTTTTTCAGAAACGAGATCTGAATTACATAATTAAAAAAAATAATAAATCAGATCCACTGTACTGGAACATCAGATCATTCCTATATACTTCCATAACCCAATATTATTGGGCATCCAATCTTGGGGTTTAAGTGACTGTTTCAGGTATTGCAGATTGTATTGTAGAAAGAAATGATCCCAGTGAGCTGTAATGGGGAAAAAAAAGGCTGCTACAAAGGTGCAAGGCATCAAAGTCAGCTTGACAGTATAACTTCTGCTACGGAACATTTATTGCAACGTTATTGTGAGAACTGACAAAAAAAAAGAAAAAATTAATAAATAATTGCAAACTCATTTATCTATGCGACCCAAGTATAAATTTGAGTTTTGCTGGCCTTAAACTCCTGAGGCTGAACAAGAGCTTAACACACTCAAACCCGGTTAACTGAGATTACTGAATCAGGGCCTGCCTACGACAAGACTTATACCTTTACAAGCTTGATCTGCCCTCTGAGAAACTGCTAAAGAGAGGTATCGTTCGGATGTCACAGCAAAGAGTGTTTGTGGTTTTCATAAAGGCGTAATTGCAAAGAAATGGCTTTTTCTAAGTACCCGGTTTTTTTCCTTCGCTAGATGGAAATTATGTTGTGTATGATTTCAATAATCCACTGACTGAATTTCAGATGGATTCCACAGAAAGAAAAGAGAGATGGATGAGCCACATACTGATAAAAACACATCACAACTTTAAGCGATATTTTAACAGAAACATCGAAAACACAAGTTCACGTCCGTGTCCTCACGCAGACTGTATTTTCATTGAGTTGCTTCTGTTGCCACTGCCAATGCCAAGCTACTGTATGGTCTGAAGGGATGTTGTGAATTAGTTGTAAATGTACCTTTCCTTGGTAAATTTCTATCATGTGCCTCGTTGATAGACACTTGCGGTAAAACAGGATTTTTGGAAGGGGTAAAGAGAAGTGACCGGTACATCTGGTTCAAAAAGTCTCCATTTCAAACAGTCTATGGTGCCATTAGCTGAAAGCCCTGAGCCGTCTCAAGCAAAATTACTCTTGAGGAAGACCAGCTTGTTCATCTCCTCTGCAGTGACCTGCTGCTTTCTCTTCATGGCTAAGGTCTGCTCGCAAATGCTAACGCACTCTCCATGCACAGCTACAGCCGGTACAGCTAGCAGCCACAGAGCTAACCGCGACAGCCTGGGGTATCTGTCCATGACCGAGCTCCAGTACTGCAACAGGTCACCGGTGCCATTGAAGAGTGGTTCACCGAGGTACTGGAACAACTCTTTTCGTACCTGTGGCTCTTCAGCATCGCACGATGGCCTCTCCAACCCACAGTCCAGCCGGCCACGCTTTGGTGCTGACGGCCCTTCGTTATCCCGCTCGTCAACAGACATGCCCCCAGAACCACCGCTTCCTGATTCCCTCATATTAGCAGCCATGTCACACACCCTTGAGATAATGTCCTCATGCTGGTATGCAGGTACTGGCCGCAGCTTAAGCTGCGGATCCAAGATCATTGCAACTTGATGGACACGCTCCACTTTGAAGTTCTCCTTCAGGGCTTCCAAGAAGTAGTGGCAGAGTTTACTGCCAGCACCCGCTTCACCGGCTTTGGAGGTGAAAAGTTTTTCGAGACGGAGGTAGACGGGAAGGACGTGTTGGAGCGTGGGACAGCGCTCCACACTCAGCTCCTGAGCTGCCTGCCTTAGCGGTGCAAGCAGACATGCAAGCGTGCCAAGCAGGTGCTTGTTCAGGCCTTGCAAGAGTGGCACAGTGCTCTTCGAGCGGCCGTACGCTTCACAGGTGGCCTCAAAGTTCTCGTGCACCTTGAGCAAGGCCTCTGCAACTGCATCCCAGCAGGGAGGAGCGGCAGGCTCTTCTGCAGCTTTCCCTTCTTGACTGAAGCTGGTCGTTGCAGCAATGTCGCGACATGTAGCCAGAAGCTCTCCTAGTTCATGAAGCCCTCGTGCTTGCAGGCTGCGGCGACCGAGAACGGCCTGAACCGTGGCTGTTAGAGAGCAACCTGCGCAACGAAGGCCAATTCCGGTGCGACCGCAAAAGGCTACCGAAGACAAACGCGGCTCTGTCACGTAGACTGTGCGGATTTCCGACATTACAAATTCTGACAGAACGTTCTGGACCCAGTGGTGTATCTGCTCAGGACTCTCCCTTAGCGAGGCCTCCTTGAGGCCCAGCACGTAGCGCCGGAGTCGCACACCCTCCACTTGATAAGCTGTCAGCAAATAGCACGAGTCTGGTCCTATAGTTTGGGAATGGCAGGTCACTGCAATGCCCAACGATGAGTTGGAACCCAGGGCGCAGGTGACTTTCACTTTGACCTGATTGTACATACGGGGGAGCTGTTTTAATGCCAGCGAGCTCATATCTCCCAGGGCTTCACGGATGGAATAGGCCCCATTACGTGAACCCGTGTCCACCAAGGTCTGAGCAAGCTTTAGGAAGTCTTTGCTGCTGAGGACGCCAAGAAGGCCAAGGTCTACACACATTACTCTCAGTAAACGTTCAGCCACTTGTTGTCTTTCCTTTTCTGGAAGTAATCTGTTCTCTGCAAAAGCAGAATGAGACAAATTAATTAGGTTATGTCTACAAGTTAACTGACTCTTCCATATGCAACCTTAACAGTTGCAACCCATCATATCATCAAAACAAAAAATGCTGTTAAAAATTGCGGGGGTACAATAACATCTTAGAGAGGACGCATATGGCAGGTTTGGCCCATAAATCTGCAGGGACAGCTACATTAATTTACTTTGTAACAAATTTTAACTTAAAAAACGTAAAACAACCAAGCTACTACCAACAGCAGTCAAGAAACAAGTAAATGGTTAGCTTTACTAGCTTTACTTTGTTGGCCCAATGGAATCTGGTAATGCTTGTAGGAAAGCACTCACGAAAAGACGGTATGTGGTTCCTCTGTTGTGCCGGCTGAGGAGATTTCCACATCTGCTCCTGTGTGCCCACAGGCGCTTGGCAAGGCTTCGGAGACTCATCTTTAACATGGTTCTCATTATCAGCTAAAAGGGGATTAAAACAGAAGGAAAAAAGAACACATTATGCACTCACTCTTGTGAAAGCGTAGGTATTAATTGGAAAAAAAAAAAAAAAAAAAAAAAAAAAAAAAAAGATAAACACACTGAGGGGTGAAAACATAACAAGGTCAGTGCAGAACAAGCAATTTTCAGATTTTCTGAGTTGATTTTAGCAGAAAATCTGTGGAATTGACCAGCAAGTTCTAAAGTTACCCATTATATATAACATAGGGCTCCCAATGATGATTTTTCCATTTGTTTTTATTTGGAATTCATTTAATTCCCAAAAAAATTCTGAACTTGCAAATTTCAGCGGTGGGCCTCAATTTTGTAAATTTTTGCATGCAGAAATTTCCTAGACTTTCCCTGTCCTAATGTCATAAAAGGATGAATGACATAAAAGGAAGTAAATGATTTTTTGGGGAGTGACGTACTCCTTGGATTTTTATTTTTATTTTTTTATGACAGTGGGAACCCTGTTAAGAAACGGGTATGCTGGGAGTGGGAACAACAACAACAACAACAACAAAAAGAGACAATAAATGGCAATATGATTCTGTGGAGTTTTTATGGAATTGTGCATGCGCAGATTTCATGCACGGGTAAAGATGTTAAAGTTACTGTTCAGACAGAGCAAAAAAAAAAAAAAAAAAAAAAAAAAAAAGCTCATGATGGACTCAATACGTTATGCAGTGCTCACATAATGCAGACTGTAAAAAATGTGCCCTTTGCATAAAACAGTTACCCAAGTGGTGATGCAAAGAAATAATGTAAACAAAACAGAGTGAGTCCAAATTTGGATGAGCTCACAGCTGAAAATGTTTTCATTTTCTGGGCTCACTCACCAGCATGGGACTGCATGTGCTCCAGGAGGTTGTTGTAGAACTGGAACTGAATTCCACAGGCTCCACACGTGTAGGTTTCTGGAACACAACGTCCAGTTTCTCTCAGAACACAGCAATGTTCTCATAAAAGAGCGTGACCAGCTAGCCTCACATCAGAGCACTACATACAGCTAACAAATTTAGGTCAGCGTCAGGCATTCAGGCAAAAGCTTTTTACTTAAAGGTTTTAACAAACCTGCAAGGTTTGAAAGCCATGCAAAATGGCACAAAAATGGGCACGAGTGAAGTCGATCATGATTTACAAAAATGAATAAAAACATGGACTCCATGGAACATGGGAAGAGTGATATCAAGTGAAAATGGAAAAAAAGGAAAAAGATTTACAAAATACATACTCTGAGGGCTGGGACGGGAAGAATATGTTCGGCTGTTTGGAGTATCTGGAAGAGAAAAAATATATATATTTTTAACCATGAGTATACTTGCGTGCAAAGTATAACACTATATCTGAAAGGTTTCAAATCAATACTAAGGCTCCAAAAAGTATTAGAGCACACAGGATCCCATTCAGTGTTTTAGTTTAGTGAAGTGAAATTCAGGTGTATTCACAAGGAAAGTCCGCTAGTTTATTACAATGTTTTTTTTGGTTTGGTGCAGTTCACTTTAACACTGCCTTTTTTCGACAAGTGAACCAGAAATTGTAAATAAAACCACACGTGTGCTAAGGCCATCCATTCATTGGACAGAAATTCTCAAGCAAGAAAAAAACGGAGAGTTCATGATTTTCTGCTATCATCTACACAATATAGACATTAAAAAACATTATAAAATCTGAATATAAAGTATTATGAGGAATGTTTATTTCTCTCTCAATCATCATTGAATTGCATTGCATCCATTGCATCCTGACAAACTCATATTTATATACATTACACAAATAGCCTCATGTAAGGGGATCCTACTGATTTACATTACAAACTATCAAAATTTTATATTTTGGACTATAAATATCAGCACCTGATTTCATATTTATGCTCAGTTCGGGTCTCTTTAATAAAATTCTTTCATTTAATTGTTAAATGCCTACATTTAGTCATTAAATGCCTACATTTTATTAGTGCTATTTATTAACTATATGGAGTATATTTATTAACTATATGGAGTATATTTAATAACTATATGGAGTACAAGCTCCATATTCTCACTAGATCAAACATAGTAACATTTGAAGCACACTTTTTAGATTTTGTGTTTTTTCTTTCTAATTATATCTTCATATTGCAGGCTTCATAGGGTTAAAAATGTTGAAACAGATCTGATTTGATGTTACACATGCATGCATGTTTTATTTTTTTGTATTTTTTTTATCTTCCATTTGAGAGTTAAACAAGACCAAGGGTTATTAATCAAGAACAGTCTGTAATTTTTGTGTTCTTTGCAGTATTTAGATATAAATTGTCACCCACAAGTATTATAGCGTTATTCTCTGCTCTAGTCCAGCAATGTGTTCTGTGTTTAAATTCACTGCTGCATTAAACTGGAGGCGTTTCCAGCCTCATATTTGAAGAATTCAAGCTCATGTTTAAAAATCTAATTTTCCAGTTTGTAGCGGTGCAACTCCATTTGAAAGAATTAGACCATTTCTGCAATATGGCGTGCTTGTCTTTTCATAATTTAGACTGATTTTAACAGCACATTTCTGTACAGAACTGCTGAATCTACTACGATGCGTTACAGCTCTGGCAAATTGAAGTTTCAAAGTTTGCACAACTTTGAGCTAACCCTCAACTGGTTAAGCAAATAGTGTTACTCAATTGTCAACCAAAGAGGTTACCCATTCGTAAAAGAGATCATTTTAGATAGATAAAGCATGCTTGATTTCAGTTGGAAATGTAAAATCTAAATTGTGACTGTTCTGAAGCAATCAGGCTTGACTCACATACAAGAAAAAGAAAGTGCTGAACGCGTGCCCTTAGGGAGACGACAACAAAAAAAATTGTGGTCAAGAGTGAAGACACCGTTGAGTCTTTGCAGAGCGCATTACTAAACGAAACAACCAATTTCCAGTAAAAGCATCTGTGCGTCCTTAAACAAGATAAGAAAAAGATACGCTTAATTTAAAGGGAAAACAATTATTTTTCCCATCATTTTTCGGTCAGCAAAGAGATGTCGCAGACCTTTGATTATGACAGTAAAATATTAATACGAAAGGGGCGAACGCTTTATGAGACTCAAATATCAAAAGGTGAAAGATTTGAAAGATTTCAATGTCACTTACCACTTGAATTCTGGGAATTGTTGATGTCGGCACGACTGGATTGGCCTGACTGGCTAGACATTTTCCCTTCCATTTTAAGGCCATAATTTCCCTCTGCAAAGGCAAATATCAAAGCGGCTTAAATAATGCATACGAGGCAAAGATAAGAAATACTGAAATTCTCATTTCTTCCTTCTTAATGCTTCGCTCAAAATAAAATAGCCACTTTCCATGAATAGGAAAGAAATGGGTTTTTAAAGCAATTTCTTTTTGATTTATGTGAATTGCAAGTTGATCAATAGCTTTTTTTGACAAGCAACGTACAGACATGGTCAGAATTGTTGGCACCCTTGGTTTCAAAGAAGACTGTGGGAAAAAAAAAACGCATTGCTAATCCTTTTGATCTTTTATTAAAAAAGAAAAAACAAAATCTAACCTTTCATTGGAAAATAATAATTCAAACTATCATTATGACAAAAATGTTTTTTCTCAAATACAGGACTGTAAATATCTCTGAAGCATACTCCTATTAAATTTTACAATTTTAAGCACTCCAGGGGATTATGTATTGTCCATCCTTGGCTTCCTGTATCACGGAAATATAAATAGGGGGGAAAACAAAGCATATATTTCTGCTGTGCAGCAAATGATTGAAGAGGCTTTAGGAAAAGACCTAATACTGTGAAAATTCCCATTTCCACCATCAGGGAAATTATTAATAATAATAATAATTATAATAATAATAATAATTTCCAATCAACAGAAGATGTTACGAAAAAAAGATGCCTGAAAAAAAGATGCGTGTCTATATCGTCTTAATGCGTGAGTAGAATGGTTTGAGTGCCTAAAGTCTCTCCGAGATCAAAACCATTCAAAAAAATATATCTCAAAAAAGCCCGTACATCACCACATGTTGTTCAGAATTCTCCTAGCTCATCCAAAAAGCGTATTCAGTCACCAGACAAGACTGGAACTTCGAAAGGAGCTAGCTTCTATGCTCAGATGAAACTATTTATCTTTTTAGCAGCACACCCACTAGATGGGTTAAGTTCATACAGGGATAAAAAGTACCACATGTGTACAATAAAATATACTGCTTTATTTTTTTTATGTGTAGCTAATATTTCTGCTGCAGGTTCGTGGACATTGTATTTAATTGCATAGCATTATGGACTATAATGGGCATATTTACTTTAGATTTATTTTTACAGCTATTTTTGATCATATTTATCGAGGGTGTCAACAACTCTGACCACGCCTCTATTTAATACCCAACAATGAAACGTTTTGCAAGTGCTTGATTTGTGGAAGGCTCTTAAAATTGGAATATGTTTCCCATCCGCTGCCTTTCCACGATCGTTTCTAAAGAACTGGAAAATGTATGTGTGTCTAAGAATTGCCAGGTCATCGTTTTGGAGTTTGGACATTCTACTAATTCTATTAACTTCTACTAACTCTATGTCAACTACATGTCAACTAATTGACTGTTCGGCCAGAGTCGTCTTGAAATCGTGCATCTTTGGAGGCGGAGCCAGGCTAATTGTTTGCTCGAAAAAAAAACGTTGCGCGAAATAAGGTCGCACCCAAAGCGAAGCTTCAATAAGACCGCAACGAAGTCATCGAACTTGTAGATGCGAATAAACTAAGCTTTAGGGTTGGTAGAATAAGTTGACATATACTTAAAAAGATTTTGATTGTCAGTACGTTGTGAACTCATCAAAATAAAATGTCAGAAGATCTACTACTGACTGCTAGTTGGCATGTAGTTGAAGTTACTTGCTGTTAGTAGAATGTCTAAAGTGGACTATCAAAATAAAGTTCTACCATATTAATTAGAAATAAATTACATTGCTAAAGGTCATTTTCTTTCCTATTTTCGTGATCATTGCTTTATTTGACAATATGATGACTTAATCGGTCTTGTTTTGGCAAGTTAAGCATAAAACAATTGTATGCTAATTTAAATGTATTTATTATACTTGAAGCTGAAAAGATAATTGGGAATTATTCGGATAATTGAATAAAAATAAAGACCGCAATCAGTGCTTCCTTTACCAGTACTTCTATTTAAGCTTATGTAGTTTTATAACTAATTAGAGCTTCATTAAAGTGGCAGATTTAATCTAAGTGGGTGTGGATGTGTCAAAAGCAAAATGGTTTCAAATCATTCTGTTTACTTCAATACTGGACCAATGGTTAATTTTGCTCACAGCAGTAAAAGCTTATAAATAAGCTTATATATTTTTAGGTTTGGATATATAAAATATATTTGAGAGTGCTGATGGCATTTGAAAGTGAAAAATTCGCATATTGCTATATTCTTGCCAATGGCTATGAAATGTCTCTAAAGCAAACAATTAATCACCCAACATGTCTTATTGACAATTAATCACAGGCATCCACAATTAATCATTAAAAAATGCGCTTTATTACCAATCAACCATCTCACATCTCCCGACTCTCTAAAAATTCTACAGCTCATTTAGAATAATCAGTCATTTTGAAACAAATTGAAATTTAATTCTGGTAGCGTCGCTACAGTCTCTCTGACCCATTTCTATATTTTCACCATACTTTAAATAGCTTTCAATGTCAAACTCCTCTGCATATCCTCAATGCAGGACTAAGAGATAAATGAGAGGAGAGACGAAGGACGAAGATAATAAGAAAGACTTTACAGCGAACACCTCAGCAGAGCGCAATAACAATTTGAGATCCCGCATGGTTTATTGCAGACAGATTGGGTAGTTTTACAACAGAAATTATGATCTTGGTATATTAAGTTACATAGTAGTTTTGCGAGCCAGCTTCCACCATCTCCATATCTAATGATTGAACTTTCCTTTACTGTTAGTGTATAATCTATAACCTCTACGTGCCTTTATTCATCTATTAGCAGAAACTTGTCATAAACAACGCAACACACAGGTAATGAAGTGAGGACTTACTCATTGGAGCGTGAAGAGCCACATGTTCCTGATAGGGGTTGAAGTATTTGTACTGTTTTCCACAATACTCGCATGTGTAACTTCCCGTTTCTACAGAATACAAAATACAGTAATTAGCCAACACAATTATTAGTCAAAAATACATTAGCACTGAAAAATACATTAAAGCCATTATGATTTATCAATACCAGATTTTAGTTTCTTAAAGCTTGACTGAAAGGAAGACAAATATAGCATTCCAATAAGCCATGGATTTTTTTTATTTCACCCCTCAACAATATTTGAGGGGAATCCAGGAATCTAGCTCTCTCAGAAAATCCATGAATATATGAAGTGTAATAATTATACTTGGAAAAGTTGTAAAAATTATTTAAAACTGAAAAATGAAAAAAATTAATTTTTGGTAATTGGGAGATACATATACAATCAGCTCTTAAAACATCTGTAATTCTGTAAATTTGATTTACAGAAACTAGCAATGTAGACGGACTTGGATTCAAAAATCAAAAAGGGTTAAGGACCACTGTTTTAACCCCTTAAAGCAGTGATCCTCAAATCAGACCCTCGAGATGCATTTTCCTGCAGAGTTTTGCTTTAGCCCTAATCAAACACACCTGAGCATGCTAATCAGTGTCTTCAGGATCATTAGAAAATCTCAGGTAGGTGAGTTTTATCAGGAACTAAACTCTGCAGTGCATCGGAGATCCAGGGTAAGATCTGAGGAACCCTCAAATCAGTGGTTCTCAACCACTTCACATGTTATAAGTTAGTTTGTCAAAAGAAAAGAAAGCCAACAACTGAGGCATCCAAATGATGACTGTAGGAACCTGGGGACAAGGCCACTTCATAAAAATACTACAAATAAATACTTAGTATAATCCCTTTAAGAAAATTTGCAGGAATCATGACTTCTTCCAATTCAGATAAATTTAAGCAGAGTTTGCTCTGCCTTAAAAGGGGCTCATTACAATGCCAAATTTGAAGATATGAAAAATAAAAAAAACAGAGGATATGTTATACTTGACTTTTTTTCCCCCTAAGTGACTTTAAGGGTTTATTTGACTTTTTATGCTTGATGATATCTTTAGAGTTACATCCCAACAGGCCAAGTCCTAATGTGAAATGGAAAATTTATGTTCAGAGATAAGGGAGACTGGACAGAGAATATTTAAAACAATTTTCTCAAAGTAATGTAGTATAAATAATTACATTAACAATAAAGGAATTAATTGGGACTACACTGCTGATAAATGGGAAGGACTTCTGGGGGTAACAAGATAAAGATTCAAGATCAATCCATATCGAATTATTACAATTCATCATCATTTTAAGTTGAGCAGAACAGAACAGTAATGGAATCGAAAGTTAAGAAAAAAAGACCTTTTAAATTAAAGTTTAGAGTCTAACTCTCTGTTCCTTATTATTCCAAATGCAACAGTTTATGTGAGAGTTCAGTGATTTAAAGAAGGCTGGGGTCAAACTAAATGGAAGATTCTGGAACTATATTATTCATTTTAATAACATTAGCTCTCAAATTTCAGCGGAAACACTTCTGGGTCCAGACTCTTCCAGTTCAACATAGCCTGATTGCTGTCCATTGTGTATGCTGGTCCTACTCTGCTATAAACGGTAAAAAAAATAAATAAAAAAAAATACAAAGTGCCTTTGGCAGCACCCCACATCATAGCTCCAGACAAAGTCTTTGTTATCAAGCCAAAATTGTGACAAAATATCCAAAACCAAAAAGGTCACCATTTAGAAAAGATATATTGAACCTCTAATTTGAAGTTGCAGGTATGCTAAAAGCTGGATCTATATGCAAATGCACCGATGCACAATCTGATGGAGTCAATACGATAGTGTTGCAAGTAGAAGCTGTCTAAAGATAAAAAAAATAAATAAAATAGTCAAGCCTAGAATATGAATTTTGAGGGTGTGGACAGAAGGCGGCCGTGAAATATAATAATATATTATATAAAAAAAATTCTTTGAACTAAAACAGCCGAAAATGCCTTATAATCATCCATCATAATGAGAAAAAAAATAGGAATATGTTTGCAGCAAAAGACAATTAACCGTCACAAATTATAAAGTGACTTTATAATTCCACCATCAGGGCAATAATTAAGAATTTCCAATCAATTTAAAGTTACAAATCTGCCTGAAGGAGTACATGTGTCTATATCGTCCTAATGCACAATGAGAAGGAACGTTTGAATGGTCAAAGACTCTATAAGTAACACAGCTAATTGAAGAAAAGAGTTAAGTCTCAGGGTCAGAAAACCTTAAAAAAATAATAATAATTTTACATTTTTACAATAATTTTGTTAGAAATCTTTTAATGGGCCATGTTTAGGTCTCCCAACCAGACAACAATCAGATCTTAAAAACAACAGACAAATGAGTAACTGGGCACAAAACCAAGCTTCTTCTATGACCATTCTAGTTCCCTGACCTGAACCCTGTAGAAAAGAAGTAGGGTAAACTTAAGAGGAGAAGCACCATCATGGACTTGCCAGGTGTTCTCTAACATCAACAGGCATTATAGGAGGAAACTCAGAACTGTTATCTTGTCAAATGGAGGTTTCAAAAATGATTAAAAAAAAGGGCATATTAACTGTGTCCAATGTTTCCATTAGTTATGTGAGTGTTCATGCTTAACTGATGCATAATTGTGAACGAGTTAATCATAATAATAAAAATTTGGGACCCTTGAAATGGTAAGCTAATCATTAATTACTAGTGTGTTTTTCTTCAACTAATGCTTAATTGTAAGTGAATAAATCGTTAATTAACGCTTAAACCCTCAAAATAAAGTGTTTCCAAAAAACATCTATTTTACAGTGATCTCCCCATCCCATTTTAAATTCTAATTTTTCAATAAAAGGTTCGATTTTGAGAGTTGTTTTAAATAAAAGATCAAAAGATTATTTTTGCTACCTACAATTCTAACCATGCGCGCATAGTCTCTCACTTTGGGATTCAGCTATATTTCAGTCAAGCCAGTGTAAATGCAGAACCGGGATTCAATGCATTTGTAGAAAAAGATTCGTCCAAAGAAGAATTCAATATGCAGTGAAAGTCTCCAGCAAGAAAACCCAATGCTTTACAATGACAGTAAAACAAAAGTTATATGATGTTTAAGAACCGAGCTTGTAATCTCTATTCAGGATCGGATTTTGCATATTCCAGAATAAAAGGGAATAAAATGGCAGCACACGGTTGCTAAATGGTCGCTAGAAAATGCTTGTGTCACTAAAAATTGCCAGCTCTCCATTGAAAGGAATGGGATCGTGTCGTTTCGGCACTGAGCGACGCTTGTAGTGTGAACAGGGCTTTAGTTTCAAGAAGCAGCGCTAAGAAATTTTTTTTTCTTGTGCACAAACGACAGGTTAAAAGCATCCCAAACAAAGCATACTCAAAATTATAAAAGAGATAGTTCACCCCAAAACTACAATTCTGTCATTAATTACTCCCCATCATGTTGTTCCATCAGTGGTTCAACCAAACATAAGAATCATTTTAATGTTCTTTAACTTCATAACAGGAATATGCCTATAATCAAATTTTCATGTTATGATTAACTGCTAATGCCTTAATTGCAATGTTATTATAAACTGGAATTCACTAAGATGAATGAATGTTTAGGAGATTTTAAGTTAATTAATGAATTAACTTACGCCTCACCAGCTCCAAATACACCCCGCAGAAAAAACCCCCCCAGGAAATGCTTATAGCGGTCGCTCGATAAACAGAATATTTAACAGCTTTCATCGATTCAACGTGACTGTTAAACACACGACTATGACAATATACGGTTTATCTGTGCTCTTATTAGAGTTTTCATTTTAAATAAAGTAATAGCTTAATCGCTCCAGACAACAGCACAATAAACAATGGTACAATAGACAATTCAATCTAAATTTACTTTTTTTTTTTTTTTTTTTTGGTGCACATTGCTAGCCCTAAGGTAAACAATTAATCCATGCTGAACTGTTAATCCACTGAGAAAAAAAATAAAATAAAAAAATAAATGGATTACTGTGTTTTCTGTGAACTGGTTAAGTTTGGGGGGGAGGGGAAATTGTTAGAATTTCCTTGCTCCCCGTCTCCAGTTTTAGGATGAACGAACTGGCTCGGTCTGCCAGATGTGGTAGGTATTTGTCTTTGGCCTGCAGCTGGAGGTTTAAGTTGATTAAATTTGGAGGAAATGTCAAAGTGAGATGCGCCAGCTTCGTTTGAATTTGTTCGTTACTAAACTTGCTGGCGAGCTCGTTCATGCTTTCTTTCAGAAGAAAAAAACCCCCCACACTTTTCCGCAGTGTATTTTACTGCACTTAAGCTCTGCCCATACTTATCAGTGTCGTTTTGATCAGTGTTAATGTACAGAGACAGAAATAAATAGAGAGCTGAAAGTTTGCCATGACTACCCTCTAATCGCTCGCGCAGAAAACTCGCTCTCTTTTCCAACAATACAACAAGAGTGCGACCACAAAGACAGATAATCTGATCAGAATTTGTTTTCCGAGGCCTGGTTATATGCGTACTGGGGCTTAATCTGTACCTTACAGTACATTTGCAATTTTTTGGTCATTAGAAGTAGGGCTGGATAACATAAAAAAAATGAATGACACAATATCAATATTCATGACGATATTTATTAGCCAGGGCGACAAGAAATCAATTAATTGATTCCCCCTAAAACCAGTGTTCGTTTGCTTGCTTAATAGCTCGTCTTCATTCATCTTTTTGTGCGTTCATGCCCTCAGATGCAATTAATATCCCACGTGTTTGAGTTTGTACAGTAAACATAGTCCCTTCAAAGAAGAGTCTATTCCATGATATTTAAAAATGGCTCTGGGAAACTATTTTTGGCATCCGAGACCAAGTCATAGCTACTTGAATGAGGAAATCCTATAATATGAAAAAAGCTTCTTATGCTCAAGTAGCAAAAAATTGTGATACCAATATGATATCTACTGTTCGTCACCTAGCGCTGAGGTCCCGTAAATCAGTTACTAATGCAACATCAAAGTGACCAATAAGAAAGGAAACCATTTTAAGAACTCTTACTTGGTCCCATTTTCTGGTAGGATTCGGTCTCCTCTTTAAGGTCTTCTACTGGTATCACATGATCATACGGATCTGGACAACACAACAACAAGAGGACACAAGATTAGTGAAGGACTTTGGAGATTTTATAAAAAAATAATGGTTCTCCGAGTGCGGATCTTAATGAGGAATTCATGCCAGTAGTGTAGCAGTGTTACACAATTAGCATTTGGTCATTACTAATAGTGGATGAGTATTTACACAGAAGAAGTGGTGTATTTTATTTTAATTTATTTTATTTTTTTATTTACCACTATTCATAAGTAAAGTTTTATTTACAAAAAACTAACAAAAACAACAACAACCAAAAAAAGCGCTTACTTAATATTTGAAGTAAAATGAAAGTGTAAGCATATATAAATAAATCGGTTCAATATTTTGAATTGAAATACGTATTTAAAAGCTACTTGTGATAGGTTTTGGTTCATCATGTGACCCTCTCATCACTACCTAAATTTGTTTATCATTTGTTTAAATTTGGTTATCAGTGCATTACAAAGGTACAAAACAGATTTCAGTACTTTAATGTGTTCATATTCACATTATATCTGTTAATGAATATGCTGTATTTAATTATAAATTTAACTTAAAACTGTAAAACCAAAAATGTTGTTACCGTATTTTTTTTACGGTAGAATTCAAGAAACCACATTCAATTTCATGATTTTTTTTTTTTACAGTTTTTTTACCGTTCATGTAAAAATTTAGTTCGTTTTTGTTCCTTGAAGTGGTTCGGAGCCCTAATTTTAAGATTCAATTCTAGCTAACAAACCACTAGTTATTACTTTTTCCTCAAACTCTTAATTTGCAGCTTAGAAATACAAGTATTACAAAAAATATTACAATCAGGTGAATATGCAGCCTTACCATCAACTGCATGCAGGTCTCGATGCTCCTGAAAACAGCTGTAGTACTTGTATTTTTTCCCACATACATCACATGTATAGCGGAAAGAACCTGGATTTAGAAAACAAAGACTTGTATGAACAAAAAGCGTAAGATGTCATTATGTAATGGGATGTTGGGTAGAACTCTGCTCAGCTTTCCCCACTTAATTTAGAAAATGTCCCATGAATAAATGCTACTCACTATTGATTCCCAGAGATGCTCCCTCTCCAGAAGCAGCAGCTTCAGTCTCTGAACAGCAAGAAACCACACAAATATATAAACTGGTAATGGAAATTGTCAAATTACATTTTTGTTGTAATTTGGATTTTAACTTCAATGATTTCGTTTCAGTCAGTCAGCACTTTTAAAGAAGCATTCATTCACCAATAATTACAGAGACACACACACACACATATATATATATATATATATATATATATATATATATATATACACACACACACACACATTAGTTTTTGTGAAAAGTGGGCGTAATGGTTTTTATACTGTACAAACTGTATGTGCTATTGCTATCTGTACTAAAGCAATCAGCTGCTCAGCAACATTTTTATGTATTTTAAAAATAAAATAATTGGGATCCGCAATATTTTCCAATGCTTTCCAATGCAGGCTGCTTTTATTTGTACACAGTAAAAAAACCAAAAAAAACATGCCTGATTAAAAAAAAGATTTCAAAAATGGCCAACAAATATTTAATTAATTTGAGGTTAAATTGTGCATTGTTGCTATAGTTCTAAGCACATTTAAGAGAGAAATGTTTAGTGGCAAGTAAATATTATTAAATTGTTGTTTAATTTTTTTTTCTTTGAAAAGCTAGACAAAACAGTAAAAAGCTCATTTTGGCCATTTAATTTATGCAATTGTGAAAAAAAAAAATAGTAATACAAAATATATAGGGAAAATACACAAAAAAACTAAATTCAGCTTTGGCCAAGAATTTTCATTTAGGTGCATCCCTAGTGTATATGCACTACACAACACCTCCCCCTTTATGTACTATATCAGTTACCTCAGATCGCTAATTCCAACGTCTATCTTTAACTAAACGTTAGTCGTATTGTACAAAACAGTAACTGAAGCCAGCTTGCTTATTTATATCTTTCCATCCATCTATCTTTGCTTGATTTATTTTTCCTTTTAACAAATGCTTATTGTCAAACTTTCAGAAAATAGAAAATAGAAACTAAAAATGTAATATGCTGGTGATCAAGCTAAATATAAGCTGACCTGTTTTACTTTCTTTGAGTTTTATGTGAGGTTTCGTATAATTCCCACAAATATAAATTTGGATGATTATGTGCCAACAATAATCGACAAACAAAATGAGTTATATATAACATGTATAGATATAGATATATAGATCTATATATATATATATATATATATATATATATATATATATATATATATATATATATATAGATAGATAGATAGATAGATAGATATAGACAAGACAATGATATGGAATGATGGGTTTGCTTATTGTATTATTTTTAACATTAAATGCCCTGTGCATCTAAATCAATTTCATTCACAGTTGTGAATATGAACTGGTTCATGACTCTCAACCTTACAGATATTACAACCAACCCTTCAATACATACCTGTGTGAGCTCGGACGTGCGTCTGAAAGCAGTTGTAGTACTTGTACTTTTTGCCACATACCCCACAAATGTAAGAGCCTGTAAGAGAGAGAACAGGAATGACATCTTCAGGCAGGTAACACGTTTACCTTTTATCAGAAACCAAGGTTTTGAAACTGCAAGGTGTTCTTTGGAAAGAGGTCATTAAAAAGCTACATGTGTTCAAATAAACATTCTTTCAGATATTTTCACAAATACTATTAATAGTTAACTGTATGAAGTCTACTGATCAAATGATAAATTGCCAAGGCCATCGTCTGGTGTTTACCATCATGTTTTTGGTGGCAGTGAAAACATTAACATTTCTGAAAAATGTAGAGCTTCATGACCTTAAAACAAAAAAAAAAACAGAAAACAGTAGATAAAATATAAAGCAGGCGGATACTTAACTTTAACTTGTCACTTTCAACCCAACATATTAGTATGTGGAGATATTAAGATTAGCGCTTGTAATTATTTGAACAAACAAAATGCAAAAAGAATACGAAAATAAAATGTGGACAATGTTTAGACGAGTTAACGGTGTTTTTGCTAAAATCCTTATATCTCAGGAGCACTAGGTGGCGCTGTGTTCAAACTTGGCAGGTAGTTCTGGGACACGTTGTCGACGATTCTTACCAATTTTTGTGCTTATCTGTCAAATGGTTCAAAAGATTTATGACAATTTATAAAAACGGGGCCCAATCGTTCACCCAAAATCTACTACTACTAATCTACAAAATACTACCACTAGCTTGTGTTAGCTGTAAATGTTTCAATTTCTGTAGTTAATGCAAAATTAGCATTTTATTCACTAACGTTAACAAAGATGAATAAATGCTGTAAAACATGTATTGCTCATTCTCAGCTATTTGTGGCTAATGTGTTACTAGTTTGTTACAGGAATAACAGGAATATCAACCCTTAAGCCATTTTTAGAGAATTTATTTTCTGATTTACATACACAAAAGTGACTCAGAAATCCAAAATTAGAGTCATTTGATAGAAAACCTTTTAGGTTTTTAGAAAACAGATTTGCATTACATTTGGACATTTTCCCGCTGAAAAGCTGTTGATAAGGCAAAAAAAAAAAAAGTGTGCTCAAGGGAAATTTCACTTATCTTTCTTATTTTACATGCAGTATCTCAGGAAAGAAAAAACGGAGGAGGAAAATTCCCTACATGTGAGCTGCATCTAAATCAAATTTCATGGTGATAGCATAAAGTAATCAAAAGTTATAGAATCTGGAACCAAGATAGCCTTTTTGTTTAGTCCTTGACACCCAGAAGGCATAGAGTTGTTGTTTTTTTCTGAGTGACTTACATAATAGTAATGACTCATAACATCGAAACGGTAGCAAGGACGAGGAGTCTCAAATAGTAGGGATCATTTAAAAAGGTACCATTTGATAACAGAAAAAATTATAAAAATCATATTAGAGATTTACCAACTGAATTTTGTTGTTGTTGTTATTTTTTTAGTCTGACCAGCCAATACCGATGTTTTCCTAGAATAGCATTGTCATTTTTGTTTTCCCATGCATTAAATAAATGAAGTGTTATAAATCCATGAGAAATATCTTGAAATCAAATTGACAGATCATAGTAAGCTGAGGCTCCCACGAATAATTCATGAAGTTAAAAGCTAAAAATGATTGGTTAAAAGCCCAAGACAATAATGCTTGCCATATTCTACTCTGTGAAACATTTCAAATTACATATAGTCATCAGATAGTCATGCCAATATGATGCTTTTGACATATATATACATATATACACACATATATATATATACATACATATATACATATATATATATATATATACATATATATATACATACATATATATATACATATATATATACATACATATATATATATATATATATATATATATACATATATATATACATACATATATACATACATATATATATATACACATATATATATATATATATATATATATATATATACATATATATACATACATATATATATATATATATATATATATACATATATATATACATACATATATATATATATACATATATATATGATATATATATATATATATATATATATATACATAATATATATATATATATACATATATATACATATATATATACATACATATATATATATATACATACATATATATATACACATACATATATATATACACATACATACATACATATATATATATACATACATACATATATATATATTAATTATACACACATACATACACACACATATATATATATACATACATATACATGTAGTTACATATAGGTTACGTTTAGTATTGTGTAGAATTAAGGATATGATATGATAATGTAAATCACACAAACTAGTTAACGGTCTCTATTAACAATTTTAAAAACCCAATAAGTCGAAATCTAGTAACTAAAAATCAGAGACGCACATGTAGTCTCATTACTACACATGCTTCTGGAAGCGTACCTTGTGTTTGAGAATTACGAGAGCTTCCCAAAACCACACAGATCTCAGCGGGGATGTTTCCGTCACTCGCTTTGCCATTACTAGCCACAGACTCGACGGGAGATGACACCTCTGTCTTTACATTCACTGAGGGAAGCTTTGGGGACGTTGTCGGTACTGCCTGTGTGGCCCCGGCCTCTGTGGGGACCACAGCAGTGTCCTTCGGCTCCTGGCTGGGGTTCGGCACCTCCTGACAGCTCATGACTCCAGGTCTGCTCGGCAAGAGTGAAGGAAACTGCACAAAAACAGGAGCGGGTTTTACATATACCTGTACATATACCTGTGTGTGTGTGAACTTAACATGCTTCAATATATGTAACAAAATATAGACGCTCAAAGCTCCAACAACTGTGCATTTGGTGCAAATTATTAGAGAACAATAAGAAAAACGTTAGAACCAATCAAAACAAATTCAGAAACTCCACACTGCAGCCTAATCTAATTTCACGTTGAATTCAGTAATGCAGAGGAAGTATTTTAAAAGCATACAGTATTTCCCTTCTGTGTGGGAGACATTCATAACAGTGAAGAAGAGCAGAGATTCGTGTTTAGGAGAATAACCACAGCTATATGTGCATCGCTCAGAAATCTCTGCAGAGAAATAAAATGATGCTTGCTGCATGCATCTGCAGACTACAGAATGTGTGTGTGTGTGTGTGTGTGTGTGTGTGTGTGTGTGCGCGAGTGTCTGTATAAACCAGGAGTGTTTACTACAGAAACCCTGAACCACAACTTGGGGGAAAAAAAAATATATATATATATATATATATATATATATATATATATATATATATATATATATATATATATATATATATATATATGAGGTGGATTCCCCCTCTGTTACTTTCCTCCTGGGTTCTTTTTTCTTCTTTTACTGAAACTTTTTTTCTCTCTCTGTGGGGTGAAAAAACCTGTTCAAAAACTTTTTTCCTCTTTCTTTCCCCTCACTTTTTATCCTCAAGAGCCAACAGGGCAGAGAGAAAGAGAGACAGAGAGAGAGACAGAGAGAGAGAGAGAGAGAGAGAGAGAGAGAGAGACAGAGAGGGACTCTTATATACCGTAAATTCTGGACTATAAACCGCATCCGCTGTATTTTAAAAAAAAATAAAAATTAAAAAATAAACAAGCCGAACCTGCCGCCTCCGCTCTATTTAAAAAAAAGTTTTGCAAGCCACAGCTATGTATGTTTTTAGATTAGATATTTACTACAAGAACAGAACGATTTTGAATTGTTAATGTAGATGTATGTACCTAAATAGATCCTTTCCTAACGTCAAAGGTACCTCATCCATATTTATGATCTCATCTGGTCCGATAGAGTGTTCTTGTGTCTTTGTTTGAACGAATTTGTGGAAGTTTTTAATTTTTTCCTGACAGTCCGGAGGGATTTGCTCACAGAGAGTGGTCCGTGTCCTGATGGACAGGTTTTTACGCTTCATAAACCTGAAACACCATGACGGCCCCGCTTCGAAATCTTTAATTTCCATTTCGCGGGCAATGGTTTTGGCTTGAAGTCGGATCTGTACAGTGGATACACCACGGCCACCTGCTCTCTGCGTGTTCACCCAGTCCTCCAGGACATTTTCAAGTTCTGGCCACCTGCTTTTATGTCCCCTGAAAGCTTGCCTCGACTTTGGGCATTGCATGAGCTCTTCCCGCTGCCTCCTCCAGCGTCTCACCATAGACTCATTGACGCTAAGCTTCTGAGCAGCAGCGCGGTTTCCTTTTTGTATAGCGACATCGATGGCCTTCAACTTAAAACTTGCATCATACGAACTTCTTCGTGTGGGTTCCATGATGAAGGGGTGAGGATTTGAAAAGATAGAGGATTGGTAATTTGTCGTCCTTCTATCCGCTTCTACCGACTCACATCTGCTAAAGAGGAACTAGCGTATTCTTCTTTGCATTTATTTTGTCTTAGTTTTAAATCTAATTCCGGTTAGAGCGCCCCTAGCGGTGGAAAAAAAATCTGCAGAATAGCCGCACCTTTGTATGAGCCGCATGGTTCAAAACCTATGAAAAAAGTAGCGGCTTATAGTCCAGAATTTACGGTACTTTTTTTTCCCCCACACACATTGTGGCTCAGGGCTTCAAAGTCTTCTTTGAGGAGGTAAGAGGCATTTCTTTCTGCACGAAATGCAAAATCCCCAAAAAAGTTACCAAAAACTGCCTAATAGTTTAGTTTAACTTAAAATATCCAAAATATCCTCACGATATCAATATATATTTCTATCATAGTGTTACAGAAACATTGACATATTGCATATATCGATTCATTATCATTATTTCAAATGGCTGATAGAGAAACTCGTGGCAATGATCAGACTACCTGATATATATATATATATATATCTGAACTGCCACAGAGATATCCACACCTGTACAATCACTCATGAAGAGATTTTAAAAGTTCAGCGAAAGCAATTAGTTCCTACAAAGAAATTACAACGAAGCTTGTGTGAACTACCCATAGTTATGCAAAAATCAACGCAGATAAAATTTTCCCTGTTAAAAACCTGCTAAAACTGGTTTTAGCTGGTCTCCCAGCCTGGTCTTAGCTGATTTAAGCCGGTCAGCAGGCTGGTTTTAGAGGGGTTTTGTCCACAGTAGGTCAGGCCGGTCTTAGCTGAGAGACCAAAGCTAAGTCCAGCCTAGCCAGGCCGGGAGTCCAGTTAAAACCAGCTATTTCCAGCTTCTTTTTTTTTTTTCCAGCAGGGTTTCCAAATGCATGAAAAGAATGAAAAGGTAGCAAGCAAGTAAATATTACACCATACTGCTGCTGTCATTGGTGTTCTTCTTTAAAAGGAAATTTTAATGTATACGATAAATACATAAAATCAGGCTACGTGCGAGCATCGCATCGTGTTTACGTGAATCTAAACCTGCCTCCAGCGGCGCAGGGATCAGTATACCGTCAACTCTGCCTTTTTCAAATTTATTTTTGCCCTCAAACGAAGAACGAAAAACGTTTAAGTACATCGGGGCCTTAAAGACTTTAATAATATGTGCGCACAAATATTGTGGTCCTATTATTGGATCGAATTTTTAAAGACAAAAAACTAATAAAGATGGAAAACTTGCGCTTCTTTATTCCCAGCAGTGTCAAAAAAATATAAATAAAAAATTACATACATACACATACACACACACACACACAGACAAAAGATCAAAACCAAATTAACAAATTATACCGTTTTATCACTTTCCATGCTAAAATTAAAATCAAATTTAAAAAAGGTAAAATGAAAAACAATTTTTTTAAATTACTAGATCAAAATTCACTATATTCTTGCATCATAAGTAATATATTGAACAGTGTGGAAAGCACCTCTTAATTTCAGGTACGTCCATCAGAAGAAGAGCCAGGGGGCATTATAAGTGTGCGCAGGTACATTCTTTCACCGATTCATTTGGAAAACCAGCTCTGAACCGTGGTAACTTTGAGCAGAATTTCAACACTGTCATCTAATGAGAATTTATTACTCTCGGGCTATTTCAGGAGATGACTGGAAGAGATTAGGCTGACAGCCCTAGTTTCCTTGAACCAGAACACACTGACACGTTCCCGTCATGAAAAACACCGGCATGCAGAAAGGAATAAAACTAAACAAATAAATAAATAAGTTTATTTTATTTTTTTCATTTTTACTATTTTACATTTAAATGAAAGTGGAGAAAAAAAAAAAAAAAAAAAGAAATATCTCTCTTAAATTTCATCTGAGTGGGCAACTCAAAAAAAAAAAAAAAAAAAAAAAAAGCCTTTTCAATTTATATGCTAATGATTTTTGAATTAAAATTTAATAACTGGGAGATATTGAAAAGCATACTTGAATTATACAAAAAATAAATCCTGAAAGAATAGACTAAAATTAGAAATTCAGGGCAGCACACGGGCCAGCGCTGAGCCCTTAAACACTCGTGATTAAATTTCTGATGGAAATCAAAATTGCAAAACAAGCAGGAGATGAAGAGACTGAACCTGCTCCGTGGTGACACTAAAAACTAGACAGGGTTTTGTGTGTGTGTGTGTGTGTGTGTGTGTGTGTGTGTTCATTCTGGATCAGGGCAGGCATGTTCCTAACAAAAAAATAAAAAATAAAATCATTACAGCCCCACAATTTTGTGGGTTAGCGCGCATTACTTTATTATTCATTGTCATTGTATGATTTATAAATGTATTAATTCATATTAAGGTTATTTATCATTTATTGCAACGTATAAATGCTTCGTTTTGAATTATTGCATTCATAATTATATTCCCTGGCTTTTCATTTTGTCGGATGTTCCATTATTTCCCCCGGAGCTTTAATCGTCCGATAGGTTCTCACGTCTAGCAGAGATCAGAGGACTGAACATCTGCTGCGGTTAATGCAGTACCGCTAGCTGTTATTTCATCAATTTTATCCCACCTTATAACCTGCACTTATTATTTTACTTGCGCCCCAGCATAAAAAAAAACTGAGACACTGCAACCACATACGAGCTGCAAATGAGAGCTACACGATCGATTCGTGTGTCATTAAATGCAAATGGAAATAAAAGAACGCCGAGTGAGTTTTCACAGATATCAAAAACCAAAATTACTACCGAAGCAGAATCTCTCAACTAAATTTCCTCAAGAACATGCACCGAAACGCAACCCAACACAAAAGGGGTCTGCGGCATTTTCAAAAAGTCTATTTTTAGGGCTTGAAAACCCCAGAGGGGCGTAAATGAAGGGCGTAAACGTAGCAAAAGTCATGCGTTTTAAAACTAAAAAGTGGACGGGGAAACGAATGACGAATAGTTGGAAACCCTTGAACATTATTCCAGAGTTTTAGCATTTTCAGGCCATTTTTTTTTTATTTGTTAAGTTAATTTAACTGGCTTTTTTCTTAGCAAAAGGCTTGGGTTTGGCTGCTTGTCGCGGCTTTTATTGAATCGCTACATTATATTTCTCCGCACCCAGGGAGTAAAATTTGAATTTTGCATTAAACCCGTAGCTTCACTGTTTGCAGAATGAGATGATTCACGCAATCAGCTTTCTTCTCTCTCTCGATTATTTATTCAAATCAAAAATATAATTCATGCATTCAAATACAGTCGCTGCCAAAAATATCGG
Source organism: Puntigrus tetrazona (assembly GCF_018831695.1). Lineage (NCBI taxonomy): Eukaryota > Metazoa > Chordata > Actinopteri > Cypriniformes > Cyprinidae > Puntigrus > Puntigrus tetrazona. The sequence continues at coordinate 28,197,028 of NC_056703.1, read as the reverse complement.
CACGCTTGGTAAATGTGATCAAAGGCGGATGTGAAAATGAGTCTGCGTTGTTAATCCTTTTGATCTTTTATTTAAAAAAAAAAAATAATAATAATACAAACATCTAACCTTTCATTGGATAAAAAAAAAATGACAATTTGTTAAATTCTCCAGCTGTGGTTCTCTCCTCCTCCCCTTCGATTAGGACGATATACACAGACACGTTCTCTTCCAGGCAGCTTCATAACGTTTTATGTCGATTGGAAATTCTTAATAATTGCCCTTATGGTGCAAATGGGAACAGGAATCCATGGCTGGATAAATTCATGTTCATAATCACCCTAGAGTGCTCAAAATTGGAAATATGAATGGGAATGTACTATATTTTACTCATTTGAATTTCTAGAGGTGTCAAAAATTGTGTCTATATTATGGTCTTATGATCCAATGAATGGTTCGATTTTTTCAAATAAAAGATCAAAAGCATTAACAATGCAGATACATTTTCACAGCCTACTTTGATCATATTAACCAAGGGTGCCAATATTTTTGTCCATAACTGTACATGTCATCTTACCACACTAATTCAGTTACTAAGTTACTACTAACAGTTGTTTCATTTACTTATTTTATTTCTAAGAGACTGCAAGCCTGAAACTGCTGCTACCTCTACTACTACTACTACTACTACTAATAATAATAATAAAATATTAGTTTAACCTCAAGCATACCTGTTATGTCCGAGAAAACCCCCTAAAAGACTACTATATTGCATCCAATGTCGCAACACAAGTGTGAGTAACCGCTTTCATTATGTGGTGACTACTGCTGTTTCTATTTTTACAGATCGTTTGATATGCATCGAGTTATTTATGCATTTTTGACAAAGCACAGCCTCGTCCATCTATGAGGAATGCATGTTGTCAAACAGACGACTATTAGCTAATCATAGCAGTGGGTTTTTATTTTCAACTCTGAAATCTGACAGAATACAGCTCATTACTTTCAAATTATGTTTTTTTTAATTAAAAAAATCTAATTAAAATAAAATTAAAAAAGTAGAAAACGAGACACAACAAGTAGTTCATCCCTTTAATAACCGTTCGTAATAAACCGGCTGTCGATACGGACATCAGGGCATGTGCGAGATATTGTCTATAAAGGATAAAATTACTCCGCCATAGTGTACATGCACAATGTCTCAAAGTGTGTGGAATTTATCAAGCGTGGCTAATAATAAAAAGGTGAGGAAATGTAGAACAATTATAAATCTGCCCGGAACTGGCCACCCTCCAAAGTATCTGGGCAAAAAGACCCACAGTAAAAGAGGCCATCGAGAGGCCTACGGCAACTCGAAAGAGTTACAGTCTCCATGAACAGCATGAACGATCCAGACTTATGAGAAACAAAATGATAACGTAAAGGACAGAGCACTGATTCAGAGTTCAGCTCAGACATGTAGTAGTATCAAATAAGCATGTCAAAATAGCAATACACAAAAAATGAGGTAAATGTTTAAAACGCTTCAGCAAGGCAAAATAAAGGACACCTATACAATCCCATGAAAGTTGTGCAAACTGTCAAAATAAAAGTCCCTGACCCATCAGGCCACACTAGTAATTACAAAGAAATACAATGAAATGGGTCAATGACTACTAAATGTGCAAAAAAGCAAACAAAAAGGAATCTGAATATTAAAAAAGATCTTATCTGATGTTTTAGTCCAGACTAAAATGCTAAAATATTTGAATGTAAAGAAATTGCTTTGAAAATAAATATTACAGCTATGTATTTACAGTGATTGCCGTGCATATTCACTTATGATTAAAAAAATAATAATAATAATTTATGTTTGCAATAGCGAATACCAGCATATGTCTAGGATGCAAATTTCTATACCTATAAAAATCAATTTTAAAAAAATCAAGACATTTGAGAAACGCTATGAACAGCCGGTGCTATTGGTCACCAATATTTATTTTTATTTTCCAGCCTACAAGCTTCAGCAAAATACACCACACTGCGAAATAACAGGAATTATATTTAGTGAAATGTTAACACACTATCATTATGACTTTTTTTTTTTAACCTCGAAACCAGCAGAACCTGTAATGTGCAAAAACAGCTGAACTAATCCTTTTAAAAAAAAAAAAAAAGTAGGAAAGCCATTTTGAAGCACATGTGGGAACTTTTTACAAATTGTGTGTGAACTTCCTTTAAGGTACTGGAGTACTTCTAGGTGACTAAACAAATGCATGTAGATCTGTGACATCGGCCACGTTGGGCTAACTCTTTTGTGCAAAGGTCAGATGTTCTAGCTTTCACTGAAGCACGCAAAGATGCTCTTTGGAATATTCACAAATCATGCTGGGATAACATGGATCATCGGTTTTGCGCAATCTCAGTCGGTGTCAGCCTGAGCGAATCTGTCATTAAAAATAAAACCAGGACATAGCGAATGGGAAATATGCATATTGTACACAATACAAATTGTACATTCCCGACAACAGCTAACGTTCGTGGAAATATTAACTTGAGGTTTAATAACTACGTTTTTTTTTAAACGCCATTTAAATTAAATATCAAAACATGACATGGTCGTTTTCAACCCCAAAAACGTTGATTGCATGGGAAACATTTTGCTGAATTTTATCAACATATTCACACAGGTTTGGAACAACACGGGGTTGAGTAATTGATAGCAATTTTAATTTTTGGAATAATTATCCCTTTAAGAAACTGGACGCTTAAAACTAAATTAAGGCGACACTTTGTCCTAAGGCAAGCTGGGGCTGATTAGAAGGGCTTGTTCTGTATTTGTACTGAGACTCAAGATTATGACAGTGGGGCCTGATCGTTCTTCAGGATGTGGGGTTTAAGCGGGAGGATGTCATGAGAAAGGTATATTTCACATTCGTTCAGATATTCGGAGCGTGTAACCAGACTCTGGAGCAAAGTCATCCGAGTCCAAACGACCCTTGGTGTAGCGATATCAGAACTGAGGAACCGAGCGATAGCCAGCATACAAGCAAAGGGACGAGAGCCGATATGTACTAAAAGACTAGCGCACAACCTAATTTAGGACGCAGCGAATCTCATCTGTCGGTGGACATTAAGCCACAGCAAGTTCTGAAAACCTATTAGCCAAGTTTTGTTTAATCTAGGCTTTTCGCTGTAGTTTCACAACAATAGTCATAAATGGATATCACGTTACGCGTGAATCAACTAGCCAACCTAACCAAATCAACTATCTGTGGAGCGGCTGTTTTAGCACTAATCCCGGACCTTTTTTTAATTAAAAATCATATCTTTTGATTTGTGAGAATGAATAATAATAATGACCACCATCATCATTTGAGTTGAATTGTCTGCTACATATAAAAATATAATGGACTTGATAAAAATTAATGAAAAATAAGAGAACAAAACTAACACTAAAAGAAGACATTAAATGGCATTATGTTATTTATATAGAGATAAGATAATCTATTAAAAAAATCCATTAACTAGCATTATGACAAATATTTCCAAAATACCATGACATAATCCTAAATAATTCCAACATTATTTGTTGGATGTGAAGTACGTCAAAGCTGCATGATCACTGAAAATATGCACAATTTAACAATTTACTCATTCAGCCATCTCTCCGGATCCATTTTAAGGGCCTTAAAATGAAAATACCAAACACCAACAGCCGCTGAAGTCTACTTTTCCCCCCACACCGCCTGCGCAAAAATAAAATTATGATGCTGTCATCTTTTTAAAAGTCATTCGCGCTTATAATTTGACTCCAGATGTCAATTTTGACCCTCCGCCACAAAATATCCATCCATGACATTTAATACGTTGGGTTTCGTTTTATTTTGTGTGTCTTTCTCTAGAAAAAAAGCTAACCTAAATTTGGTTTCTCCTACAGAGAACGTATCACATTACCGCCCATCCCAACCATCCCGTTTCGTTTCTAAATAAAAGCAGACAAAATACGATATCAGAATGGCCTTAAACAATCCAAAAACAATTATTCACACAACCCTAATTTGGTACTAATGTCATCTCCGAGTTCTCTTAAGCGCGCCACTTTAGCAGCGAGAGTTTGCTATGAGCAACAAACCGTATGGAGTCAATGTAGCGTATTATGAAAATCTAGGTTCCCAGAGTGATGTAACATTAATAATTACCAGAATCAAAAATAAGGCCTGAATTTACATATCCTACAGTGGAATAAAGGCAGTTGGGCTAAGCATTATTCTACAGAGTCACAATATCACAGAGTCATTTTGTATTCATTGCTTTTGGGAGAAAGCAGGACATTAATGGAGTTTCTGAGGGATTTAACGGAAAGCACTGCACAGCAACTGTGTTACTTTATAGCTCGCTTTCCACACTTTATGAAGAATTTCGAGCAATGGTTCACCAAAAAACACACGGTCATCATTTACCGTCGCTTGTTAGGTCGCATACTTCTTAATCCCATCCAAGACATTTTTTTAAATGTTGTTTACCAATAACTTGAGTAATTCGTTTATAAATATTACATTTGAGAGTCACATTATATCCGCGACCTGAATTAACTTTGCGGTGTCATAAAAAGGTCAAATTATCATATTAAGATTTGAAGAGACTGAATTGACCTTAACACGCAGCCGTGCGCGTCTCCGCTTTTCCTCTCTGTGACTACATTTACATTCGCAATTCAGCGACGTGTAAATGTGACCATCATTTTCCTACGTTTACGCGAAATACATTTTGTGGCAAAGTTTAGCAGCCTTGAACCTGACATGAAGTGTGAGAGGCCTAAATCTTCGCCACTAAAAGGCCATCATTGCACAATACTGAAGTGACAAAAGTTACGCAAATGCTTTTTTTTTTTTGCTTTCTTCACATCAAATGCACCACATTTATTTTCTGTTAATACAGTTAAAACTTACTATTTAAAAAAATATAAAAATTACATGTACATACATATATACACACACTATATATATATATATATATATATATATATATATATATATATATATATATATATATATATATATACACACACTATATATATATATATATATATATATATATATATATATATATATATATATATATACACATACATACACACACACATTATATTTTAATACAGTTAAAATGTACTATTTAAAAATTTGAAAAATTACACATATATACATATGTATATATATAAACACACATCTGTGTATATTTATATATATATATATATATATATATATAAAAATGAAAAAGCTCCTAAATCATATCCATGAATTACATTTTTATGTATTTTTATGTATTCAACTTAAAATTCTGAAAACATACTACAGCTGTATGCAAAGAAACAAAACTAAATCTGTTATTCAGTGATAATCTTCCACTCCACTGAAGCTATGAAATCTCACCTGCACTGAGATAAAAAAAAAAACTCAAATGAAACTGAACGGAGAAAGAAAATGGAGAACGGCAGCAGGAAGTTTGTCAAATAAACCTGATACAGACTTGAATATACTTCTACGGTGGTTCATTTTAACTTCGCGCAGTCATCAGATCACATGGAAAAGAGCAGAGCGAAGATTCTTCAAAAACTCAAAAAAATTCAATGTAGCTTCGAAACAACAATTTCCATTTTTAAATAAACTATTCCCTGAATTAAACCAGAACGGGCACCCCACGTCGGCCTGAGACGCTGATGAGAAGGTCCTCTGTAAAAGGAGGTTTACCTTGTGGTGCAGAGCTCACAGGAGTCAACTGCTCGCTTCTACTTCCTCTCCTTCCTCGTCTGCTTTTCTTGAATTCAGCCTAACAAGAGCACGATCTGAAAACAAAAGGGTCAACGAGTTAAAAATTAGCCACTTCTTCCAAGTTTCGTGTACTGAGATTGAAACGCAGTGGAAAATTACAGACCCCCAGACGCCTTGCACGGAAAATCCCTAAATTTATTACACAAAAGGGGGAAAGGCAGGCTTCGAAAAATTTCCATGAAAATTCTATTCTTAAATTAGCAACAGTCCGAGGGCAGAGTGTGGGTTTATGTTTAAGGAGCAAATCCTGACCAGAACGGGCCCGATCCCACAATACAAGGAAGAGTACCACTTCTGACCAAAGCATATAAAACCAGGCCATAAAAAGAGCATTAAAGATGCAGTGTATCTGCTGCGTTAATACCTCCACAGTGATGTCGTCTCCTTAGGAAAGCTGAGCGCGTGGTTTTTTTTCATTTGAAAGAAAAAAAAGAAAGAAAAACACCTTTGGAATTTATATGGCTCCAAAGTTCTCAAAACATATTAAAAACATTGGGATTTTTCCCCACTTGTAAACCTCGTGATAAAGTTTTATGGTTCTGAAAATGTAAAAAAAACTCTATGGAAAACCCTTCCCTGCCACTTTGAGAAAAAATATATAATTCTTTAAGCCATAACAATGAGATACTTTCTAATAATTATGGCTTTCTTACACTGATGACATCATAATGAAAAACTTTCTCGTAATTATTCCTTAGTATCTTATAATAATGAGAAACTTGATTATGATTATGAGTTAAGATTATACTCGGGGGGAGAAAAAAAAGAGAAAATTTCTCAAAATAATGAGAAAATGTATTGTAATAAATGACTGCGTGTTATAACAACAAGAAATGATTTCAAAATAATTACTAATTTTCTCAAAATGATGAGAAACTTATAACATAATAATGACTCGAAATCTTTTAATAACGAGAAACGTTCTCGAAATTATTTTTTTTTTTCAAAATAATGACTTTCTCGCAATAAGACTTTTTCGTAATAATAATAATAATGAGAAAGTTTCTTGAAATAATGACTTCTCATAGTAATAAGAAACTCATAAAAATGGCTTACTATCTTGTGACATTTTCTCAAAATAATGAGAAACCTTCTCGTAATAAATAGCTTATCTTGTAATGACGAGAAAATCTGAAAATAATGACTTATTTTCTCATAATAATGAGAAACTTTTTCGAAAATGATGGTACGTTTGAAACACATGGACCCCAGCAAACGTTAAATTAAATGATCTAAATGATCCCTATGTAGCTTTTCGTTCATTTGTAGCACATACCAACAAGTTACTGATAGCTCGTTGCTTCCGATGATATGGAGGGACTTATTTTATGTATTTTATGAAGAAACTAAAGCCATTACACACACAAATTTAATTAGTATGTTCGTTTTGTTATGCTATATTAGAATATTTTTGCTATATTAGGTACTCGGCGTCCCACATCGCTTCCTGCAGGACAGGTCAAGATGAAAAATGCTTAAAGTGGCTAAAAGTACATCGACAAATTCAGGATACAATATTATTGATCATGCACATAGGCGAGCATAAGAGCCCAGCATTTTAACGCGACACCAAAAGCTGATCGCTAACCATTTTCCTATAGAAAAGTGTAATAATAATAATAATAATAATAATAATAATAATGCATAAATGTTGTTTTGCATTGCATATTTACTGTATACAGACGCATGATAATTTGTTTCAAACTGTCTTTGTACTTCAAGCCACGTTAAGCATTTTTCATGGTATGCGTTTGTCCTGCAAAAAAAATAATAAAAAAATGGGACGCTGAAAACCATGGTTGCCATGGTATCAAACACTATGTGCTTTTAAAATAAGATGGCTTACTCTGAACACCGTATGCATTTGATTCAGTAAAGGGACGGCTAATAAAACCCATAAAATTCATAAAATGCCTGGGTTGACGTTAGTCTGGAATGTTCGAAGCCATTAACTATTTGGCAGGGAGACTTGATACGTGCTACAAATTAACAAGGCTACATGCAAATAATTTATCTGAAATCATCATTTAATGACATATTACGCTCTTTAGATTACAGAACAAAACGATGCTTGCCGCGCGGTTTTTGCTTTGAGCGTTTACGGATCAAGTCATTATTTGAGAACGTTTCTCGTTTTTTTGGAGGAAAATGAGCCATTATTTCAAGAAAGCTTCTCATTATTTCGAGAAAATAAGCTATTTTGAAAAAAATAAAGTGTCGTGATTAAGTGAAAGTTTCAAAATGAAGTCACTATTTCGAGAAAGCAGGTGATCTCATGTTGAGAAGCCGAGCGCGTTTTTCAGAAAATGCTGAAAATCATTTGAACAAAAAGAAATAAAGCACTTCTGGAGTGTTAACATTCACTTTTATTATTAAATAAAACAGGCAAAATAACAAATTGCCTACAAAAAAAATATATAAATTCATGTACATCTTCCCAATCAACTTTTCCCCACATTGTTAATCCTGCTAATATAATTTCTAATGAGCTTTGTACTTTATTATAGTAATGCTAAAGTAGCATTTACTTATTTGGGGGCCTCTGAAAATGTATTACATTTTACATTCACTTTCCCTCACGAACCCGTGCGACTCGTTTTCTTTTGTGAAACAAAAAACGCGTCATGCGTGTCATTCCACACAACGAATGTCAAGGTTGTTCAGGAGCATTTTTTTTTGGTGCGTCCCACAGAAAAAGAGTCATACGGGAACGGCATGAGGATCAGTGCATGACAGAATTTTGATTTTTTGAACAATCCCTCGAAAGCCTCTTACATGCCGGTCACCCTTTATAGAATGAGATGACGACAAAAACAAAAAAAAGAAGAAGAAAAAAAAAACAAAGAATGCATTTGTGAATTCAGTACAAGACAGACAATTCAGAAATAATGACAAATATACATAGGTTTCAAAGACTATGACAGCAGCTGTTAATAACACAAAATGCGTCTTTTTTAAATGTCAAAAAAATGCATTCTTAATAAATATGTTTTTTAACAATTGCCCTCCAACCCCCCCCTTTTTTTTTTTTAAAATACTGTTAACTATTTAAAACACGTGTGCACCATGGACCTTGAAAATGATGTGAAAAGATGCCTTCAGCTCAAAAGGAATCTCCAAATGCATTCCCACTTCCCTAATGTGGAAAAAAAAAAATCATTGAGACACCCAACACGTGTGACCATTAACATATGACTGTTCAGCAGCTTTCGGTTCATGTGAACAAAACCCCATCTACTTCTCACCCACTGTCAGGTCTGACTGATCATTACAATATTTGCAGTTGAGCTGTGGAAGAAGAAGAAGAAGGGAAAAAAAGAAAGAAAAAAAAAATCAATATCTGTGCGAAAGGAAAACGCCAGCTGGTAAGAGCGGCTTTTCATTTAACAATGTTTAGGTTTCTTACAGCACTGAGGGAAATTTGCTGCGTTTCGGAACGGCTTTGGCTGATAAAAATGTTAATATTTAAACGGACGAACACACGGCGGGGGTGATGAAGTTTGTCTAAAAAGCATAAACTAACCACAACTAACCAGTCTACACGCATACCAAACCTAGCGAAGGTAGAAAGTGCCGACCAGGAAAAAAAAATACATCCCTGCAAGCAAAATTAATTGTAATTTCTTAATTTTTCGAAATATCTACCGACAGATGGCGCTAATTTCTCTGCAAAAACGAAAACCACATTTACATTCTAATTTCATCAAAAAAATAACCCCGTCTTTCGGTAATCACGCTTTCATTGCTCTCATCCGCGTCGAACTTCACTTCACCGAGTTGTTCGGCGAACCACCGGAACAGTTCGAGCCGACCCTTTCCTTCCAGGCGCCGGAGAAGAGTAAAATTCACAGGAAAAATTCAGCAAACATGGCTGCTGCGTGTGCTTTTTGTGTTTTCAGATTGTACCCTACCCCGTCTGATTTCAACTCCGCAAATTTCCTGCAAAAAAGCCTCCGCTCGATCCGAACACACGGACGGCGGGACGGAGAGACCCGTGCAACAATTCACCGCTACACAAAACTCGCCGCAAAACTTTATTTCGAAAGCGGCTCCGCAAAAAAAAAAAAAAGGAAAAAAAAAAAAAAAGAAAAAAAAAATCAACAGATCATGCACCGCACAACACATTCAGATCACATTTGAGAGAATCGTGATGTGATCTTACCGCGCACGCAAACGTGAGCTCCGGATGATTGCGATCAAAGCGCCCGTTACATTGTATCGTTTGTGAATGAGGAAAGACGCGGGTGCTCCACTTTGTTACCTCCCAAAATGATGCGGGTCATGCGGAGAAATTTTCTGGGAATGAAGAAATCCTCCCCTTCGGATCTCAAAATGACGAAACGAGCGGGTCTTTCCGGGGCACTTTTTTTCTCTTCTGGAAACAGAACTCCCCAAATTTGATTTCGGTGAATTTGTCTGTCCTCTTCCTGATACGTCCGCGCCGCTGGCGGCCGATGCTTCACTGTTGGTGAGGTATATTAATGTTGCGGTCTGCCCCACGGACACATTCATCCGCCATCATGCAAGGGCAGGTTCCCAATTTGCAAATGCATTAATTTCACACAATGCCTTTATGTGGATGGCATCACGTCAGCTGTCCCGTCTTTTTTTTTTTTTTTTTTTTTTTTGGGTTAGATAAGCAAAATAACTCAACCGCAGGCTTCTATGTAATAGCAATTTTTTCTTGCCTGCGGAGCAAGGTGGGTTTATTTTTCACATTTATGGCCAAACTGCTTTTTTCACCTGCTTGGGCGGAGAAAACTCTTCTGTTAGACCCACAAGTTACTTGTTCTACCGTTTGTTGCTTAAAATTGTAACTACAGCATTTTGAGCAATTTTGGTATGTTTTCATTCGACGGTGTTTTACAGAGAAACGAACACGTTGTGGAAAAGTACACCCACATCTGGATTTTCAGAAAATTAAGGTTGCATCCAAAGATTGGGGTTATGTCACCAAAAACCACGGCGATTTATAAAAGTGAACCTCAAATCAAAGGACTTTTATGTATGCTGTGCAGTTTCCTTTTTTCCCCGTCTTCGCTTCTCGAGCGTGTTCCGTCTCGACAGCGCCTCTAGCGGCGGGTCCGCGGACGGTCTGGGGGGGTGGGAAAAAAAAAATGTGATTCATGAAATTTGACATGCAAATTCCTATTTTCAAAAAGACAGGAAAACAGACACTGGGGAAAAAAATCGTAGTGTTTTATGAATTCTCATGTTTAGAAGCTTGCATCCTCACGAACTGAATCAATAAATACAGAATCGATAAAAAAAAAAAAAATCACTCTTATTCACTCTTCGTTGTCTATTTATTTATTTATATATATATTTTTTTAATATCATAAAACTTTATTTAAATATAAAAACGCTATGTTGTGCTATAGGCTCTTTGCACTTTATTTTATTTTAGTATTTGTTATTATTGTAAACTGTAAATGACCGAACGGCACCCTGATATCTTTCGGCAAGTTGTATGAAAATAAAGAACATAAAAGTGAATTTACCGCATCCGTGGTGCAGATGTATTATTATCCTGAGAATGCGGTCCTTTGAGTTTGAACGTGCGTGAAGCGATGCGCAGAACCGCAGCCTTCGCCTTGATTTTAACTCCAAACATTATAGATGCAACAACTTTTGTTTGTCCAATCAGCTTCATCTTGTGTACGTAACGGTGTGACCCCAAGGGCCCGTATACAGGGAAATGCAATTCTAAGAGATTGCAGAAATTCTAATGGTTTTCTACAGATAGCATTACAAACCATCCACTGTTAACCACTGAAGCCATTGCCTAATGTTTTCCAATAGCATTATTGCCGTGTTTGCAAACTGTTGCCACAAGCGGAACTTTTTTTTGTCGTTGTTCTCCACGGTTTAAAGTATCACTGTAGCTCGATCTGCGTGTTTTGAATATTTTACATTCCACCGGTGATAAAAAATGTGCTACTTCTTGCTTTTTAAGGGCCTTTAAGCTCATTTGTGACTGTTTGATTACCGCTAGTAATTTTTTCAATTTTCAGTTGCGTTTAACACACAACAGTGACTGTAAAATGAGTATTTCAGGATTGGGAGTGGCAGGTGTTGAGTTTTACAGTTTGGATAGGCTGGCTGGGCTAGTTTTGGGCTGGGTTCGTTACACAGACCCGACAGCCACGTCCAGTAGTGTGGTTTTTGGCCGCGTCAGGTTTTATAGAACGTTACATAGATGTTATTATTTTTAAGTACAACACAGCTTGCTATGTACGTTATATCGGCCCTCAGAAAAAAAACGCAAAGTTCTCTTTGTGGAACAGAACTTTATGCATGAAGACTAAAGGGGTACAAACTATACTTTTAAGACTTTTTTATTCACTTTTCCCACATTGGTTTAATATTGAAGGAGTGAATGAAAACAACAGGACTGAGACTTTTTGTGTATAGCCTGTGTATGCGGTTATTTGATTGACTGCATTTATATATGTATTTTTTTTGTTTGTTCATCTGTCTCCATATCTTATGCTGCAATCATAGGCTATAATGTTAAAAATATATATATTTTTAAACTCAGTCTACACTAATCTCACACTAAGCTGACATCCTCTGGCAGAATGCTATTCTGTTGTGAACTTGCATATGACAGGCAGAGGAAGTTTAGTTTATTAAAGTTTTAATGATGTATATTTTCCTTACAAAATCAGGAGGCCTTTATTCACCCCTCGAAGCCGTCTGTGTCACTTGGATTGCTTTATTGAACTTATCTTGGACTGTCGAAAAACAACTCCTATTTACTGCCAATATAAAGTTTGGGAGAGCAAGGGCTATCTATTTTAAATATAGATTTGATTTATGGCAACATTTGTCATTTAGATCCTACATATGAAAATGATAACTTATTAAACAGTGCTGATGTTTCAGTTGTCTACCACTAGGTGTCAGATTTAGTCTTATTATTCGTTATTATAAAAATTATAGCAGTATTGCTAGTATGCGGTTTCAAATTAATCATGAATCGCATTAAAATGTATTTAAAATCGGTAAGCTGTTTTGCAGAACTGTTGGAGGATTTCATAAGTACATGAGAGGATAATTATTAGCCAATATATAGAAGTTTTGTTTTTTATATTTGCATTTCATACTCTATTTTTGAAAAAAAAAAAAATAAATAAATCCTTCTGGCCTCCTCCTGTCAGTTATTCTTTTTTTTTATCTGCAGGGAGGTTATGGACCGCTGGTGAAAATGAATCAGTTTGTCATTGTGTTCCTAATTCATTTAACTTTTCTTTGTGAAACTTTGAATGAAAACATAACAAAGATCTTTTGTTTCTTAGTGTTGGCTCTCTCTTGCCTTTGCTTGGATCACAGCAGCACTCAAGAAATATGTGACTATAACTATTAAGTCCAGCAGATGTCAGCAGAACATCACAATAAATGCCACTGAAAGTAAATCGATGAAATATTAAGTGTGTAAGGAGCACAACTAATAACAAAAATGGAAGGGTTTCATACGTTTGTGTTTAGAGGTATGGGAAGTCAAAAGGTTTGGTTCTGTTAGCATGACATTTAAGCAACAGCTTATTAAGTTGTTGTATAAAATTGTATATTCTTGCTTCCTTTTGACTTCATGAGCTACTAACTGATACACAATTTATTAAACAGACAGTCTACTAATACTCTGCTGACTGCTAGTTGACATGTAGTTGCTTACTGTTAGTAATGTCTAAAGCGGACTATCAAAATAAAGAGTTATCTTTATAATTTTATGTACATTGTGAGTTTCATTCAGCGATTCTGGATGGCTAAGACTGGAGTAGCCAGCCAACATGGTTTCCTACATTTAACTTTTGCACCTAATATAGCCTCCTGAGACTAAGAAAAAAACACTTTTAGGTTGTTGTTGTTTTTTCATATCATTACATTGTTTAAAGCATAAGAAAAAAAAAAAAAAAATATATATATATATATATATATATATATATATATATATATATATATATATATATATATATCCATAAAAATATTAATATAAAATTTATTTTACTATTCAATTATTATGTCTCCCAAAATGCACAATAAACATACTTTTAACCCAGGTGTCCTCTACAGTGGAAATTTATAAAATCGTGTCCCGTTTCATACCGTATTTGGATTTAAATTCCTTTTCCTGAGATGTTGCTTCATGACAAATAGTTTGAAATTGTTTTAGATTTAAATGACAGTTACAAAATATAATCGTATTTCCATAAAGATGTACAGTTTTTCACTAAATAATATTATCCGTCTTTAAAGACCTAGGAGATGGTCATGGTGAAACTTTCAAACGTTTAGTATCTCTATAAAGTATCTGTTTAGTATCTCTAGTATCTCAATGTCTACTACAGAGGCAAAAACTCTAGCAGCGATGCTACTGGTCTAATTGGATTCAATGAGCTATGCTAAGCTATGCTAAAAAAGTGCTATCTCCAGACCCGATCTCCAGAGTTTTGCCATCAGGTGGTTGTTTAAGATCCCCAGGGAGCAGAACCAAGAAAAATAAGGCCTCTTTTTGTTCTGGGGGTCATTGGGTTACTTAACTGTATTATGTTGTCTGTGTTTGCATTGCACTTGATATATGCGTGTCTTATTTATTTATTAAAGGTGCTGTATGTAGGATTTTGACTCTACTAGGGCATAATATAATAAATACTATGATATGTTTGCAGATATTTAAGAAAAACACTAGTTAACATACTTGTTTATCTACAGTCAGTTCCTTTTTGAAAATGCGCGTTCCGGCCCAGAATGTTTTGGTTCGTGAAACCCGTCTGTCTGTTTATCCAATCGTGTTTCGGAACTCCGGGTTGCCAGTTGGAGGAAAACACATCGTATTAAATTCCAATCATGGAAGCTGGATAATGAGAGCGGTTTGAGAGGAAATCTGGCAACCTGCGTGTGAGTCGAATCTGAGTAGGAGAGGCCGGGTGAAAAAAACGCCTATTTTCTAATATTTTGAATTTGAACTGCAGTATACCTAGTTTACCCACTCGGTATAATCCTACAAAATGTTTTTGTACACCTATATTAAATGTATATAAAGGCAAATTAGCTGAACTTTAGGAAGTTTTTGACTCCCTTTACATTTTTGTTTTACTCACATTTACATCTTTGCATGTAATTTTAAAGTATGCTGCTGAATGTATTGAGCATTTGCATAGCAAAAGCTTATAAAACACTACCCTGTGCTGCAGTTAAACACCTGCAGTAACAAACACAGACCACTAGAGGACGGTAAAATCATTCTCTTCTTATGATGCACAGACCAAACTCAAAACGGCAAACGTCCTGTAGATAATCAAATTGCTGCTTTTTTCCCTCCTTCATAGAATCTGGAGTACGTTCCCTACACACACACACACACACACACACACACACAGTTGTAGTTATATAACAAAACCCCTTCTGGAATAGATCTACTAGAAAACCATTAAGGTGTTCTCATTTAATGAGGCTGATCACAAGGGAGAAACCCATTAGGGTAAAATAGTTACTTAATTGAACTTTTCATCATTTCCAATATTTCTGTCATATTATAAAACATGCATTACGTACAACTATTAGTTGGTAACATGATAGTAAACCATTGGCAGTACAACCATAGTGAATATACTACTATATACAGTATATGTGTGTGTGTGTGTGTGTGTGTGTGTGTGTGTGTGTGTGTGTGTGTGTGTGTGTGTGTGTATATATTTATAAGGTTCTTTATAGTGGAAAATAGTTTTAAAAACAGATTGTTCTCTGAATGGTTCTTTGGGGGGACCAAAGGGTTCTTCTCTTGAGACAACTCCCCTTCATTACCTTTATTTTGAAGAGTGTATATAAAAGAACTTCCGGATGTCGCCATTAAGTCTCTTCTAGCTCTGCTCTAGTGACTCACGCTGCCTACCCTTTCTTTTACATATCAAACCACAAGAGTGCCATTCCTAAACACCGCAGCAATTGTTTTTTTTTTTCCATCGGTTCCGCATCACCTTATTCTTAGTAAGCGAATTCAAGAGAGTCCCAAGACAATATCAGCAGTCATGAAATAAATTGTACACCGAGCGCATGTACAGCGTTTCGTAAGCGCAATAATTTAGACAAAATAATCAAAATCACATAAAGACTGCGTCCTGAATCATCTAAAGCAGGTTCCAGGCTAGCATAACACGCCGCTTTAACCCGATAGCTATTTCCGATTTCTCTCAAGCAAGCGTTACGTAACCGTACTTCAGTAATGTTTAGTTTCTGGGTCGAAGAAGCCCTATAAAGAAAGGGCTGGGATTTGTCTGATTAAAAAACGAGCCTCATCAGGTGAGATCGAATTAAAGACGTCCGTCAGGGATTGGATCCTGCGAGGGTTGGAAGGGAAATGGAACTTGAACGTTGACATATTCCAAATGATGTAGCTATAATTGGAATCCCATTAGCGCGTCGCGCGGAGGAGCTCGCCCCTCACAACATGCGGCGGCTTCAGGAGGAAGTCCAAGCGGCTGTGTGAAGCCCTGAGAACTGCACGCGCTTTGAGGAATTGTGATCAAGCGTTTTCGTAGCATTCATCGTGCGCGTTAAAAAAATGCTCCCACTGCATACGAAGCGTACTTGCAATAAAACAATAAACGGTCGAGTGCGTTTGTTCGGTTTATGTTGAGCTGCAAAATGCTTCTACTGTTATTAAAGAGGGAGACGGTTAAGGCTAAGATTGAGATCAGCAGTTTAATTACAGATGTGCCGTCAGATTGAGTTGTGATTAATAAAAAAAAATACATACTTACAACTGGTTAAAGTAACGTAATATACCATGATTATTTAACAACGTGTTCTTGCATAAGTTTTGGATTAGTAAGCATGTAATTATGCATAATTCAATGGCATTAATGTGTTGTAATACTGTATCATAGTATACTACAGATTGTCAGGTCTATATAAAGACTATATAAGACAGAACAACAGTGATGGTTTTATTGAGACAATAGTACACTATGGTGAGTAAAAGGAAATGGCAACAGCTGTGATGAGAAGGGTCCTTGGAGGTGAGTTTCACACACACACACACACACACACACACACACACACACACACCAATGTCCCAACAGTCGCAGTGAGGTAATCAGTGAATAACTTGTCTTGTATTGCCGGCAGTGGGGACTGGAGAAGGACTCTGGAGCTGTGGATGTAGGGACAGACGAACACAAGGTATAGGTATCCAAGGTAAGCTGGTGGTGACCAGACAGGATCTAGTGAACAGGACACACTTAAACAGAGCATAGACTGGTTTCCATTACAGCTTTACAAAACAACACAATATAGTAGGGCATTAAAAACGCAGGCAAAAACATAAGTAAATACATAAATAATGATGGCTGTATTACATATTTTGTTACTCTCAATAAGTCTCAATAAACAGGCTGTTAATAAACAATAAATAAAATACTGTATGTGTAAGAAGGACACTGTGAAATAAAATGTTACTCTCTTTTGTTTTGGATTATCCAACACTGTAGTAGATTTAAACAGTATATATATATATATATATATATATATATATATATATATATATATATATATATATATATATATATATATATATATATATATATATATTCAGATATATATATATATATATATATATATATATATATATATATATATATATATTCAGTATATAAAATGTGTGCATTATTTTCTTGCCATAAATTTTTCATGTTTATCTATTGCATTTCATACAAACATTTTATTTTTTAATTATTTGTCATTATGTAGTTCTTTCTTTGTTAAATTGTACAAAACAAACTTTAGTTGTACCCATAAACAGATTCAACAAATAACTGATAGACCGATATGCAAATACACTTCAAGAATGAATTCATGATTTAATCTATGTATTTCCGTCCATTTGCTCACTATTATTATTATTGTTGTTGTAATAATTTATTAATTCACTCACTCCCACGTTTAAGGTATTTTTTCCCAGTCCCGTGATAATCTCTAAAAGTATTTTAACTAGCCAATCGGGTGTTATTTGAAGGCACAGCGAAAGGCATCAACATAAAATATAGCTCTTCTCCTCCTCTACCTGCATCTCTTTTAGGGTTGCATAACTCCTGTTCTGTGTGGCCGCGTTGCTGTGATACTGCAGGTCTTACTCATCAAATCATTAGCTTTGCTTTCATGAGTTCATGATGGAGTGATGCATGCCCAACATGAATGTGCAGCACTTATACACTAACAGCATGCGTGAGTTCTACGTGTTCCTGGGTTAACATATTTTATTGACCCAGGAGCAACATTTTAATCCAAAAATTTAATTTTGACCATATCTCTACACCTACGTCTCTAAACCCAACCTTACCCACAAGTAATGTCTAAAACCAGAGGAAATATAGAAGAGTTATAAGCACCGTACACTGATTGCAAGCCTAAACTTCACAGGAACGATATACTGGTTCTTCAAATCTGATTGGTTTATCACAATGTTCTTCCAGGGTCAACAAAGACCACATCGAACTCGGCAAAATCAGGTTCTGCAACAGAGAGTCGGAACTATATGAAGGCAGTGGACAGTGTTAATATATGCGGTAATTTATATTTAAAAAAAAAAAAAGAAAAATAGTAAATAAAGTATGATTTTTTTTGTATTTTTAAAATGTACTAGAATTTGCATTGACACACACACACACACACACACACACCCACACAAAATGATGGTCAGATTTGAACTAACAAAAATGATTCATAATGTTATTTACTGGCATGTCCTGCGGTCACGTCTTTGTTGCGGTCATGTGCTCTGTGTGCCCTACTTTTTCGTCGCCCCTAATGGTCTCATTACGTTCAGGTGTTTCTTGTTAACTCAGTCAATTACTTTGTGTATTTATTCCCCGTGTGTTTCAGTTCAGTTTGTCCGATCGTCGTCGTTTATATGTGTGGTTATTTTCTGCCTGCCTGCCTGTTTGTAACGATATTGTTTATTTCGTTTTTTGGAAGATTAACAGATTTACGTTTGAAGCATTCTCGTCTAGCGCTCCTTCTCTCGCAATCCACACCCTGACACCTACATGTCTTCAGGTTTTGACAAAATGCCTTTCAGCCTGTATTTTTCAGTATTAGCATAGTATTTTTTTGGTATGTCGAGTTGAAGACAAAAAGTCAAAGCACAATGCAGGGCTATGTGTGTACTGCTATATATGGTTTATGAGAACATAATGACATGGGTACTACAATGTAACCATGCTTTATGAGGACGCTTCATGTGTCCCTGTAAAACAAAACGCTTAAAAAGCATGCAAAAGTGTTTTATGAAATTAAAAATGACCAGTAGTTTGCTATAATGCATGGGTTATGTAGGGTTGGTAAATAAATACATAACTCTACAAGTAACCTACAATTTTCTTTCAAACTGAGACTTTTAGTACAGCTTTTAGTACACTTCAGTGGCCCCTTATTTCATTAATATTATATTATAGCCTCCAAGCACAGTTTTTACTAAATATACTTATAGTATACGAGTTCAAAATAATGAAGTGCACTTCCTTTTCACAAGGGGTATCGATACGTTCAACTTAAACGCAGGCCTAATATTTCATTTAGCGTATTAAACAATGGGGATAGTTGTAACATTTTTATAAAATTCTATGTTTTATTCATAATCATCGCGCACTCACAGACGTCCAAAAATACTTTCTGAGTGGTGGCACTGGACTCGGTACATTCACGGAACACAATGCTTTCAGATCTGAGGACATTCGTGTCGTCTGCCAGATGCGTCCAATGTGTGGCACCCTTCGGTCTCGGCATGTTTATACACTGACACAGAACTGATGTAATTCTCACATTTCGACACAGATAGCAGAACGGCGGTTGTACTCCTAAGTGTGCGTCCATGCGTGTGTTTCGTTATGAAACACTGCATTCAGAGTCTCTTCAGTATCCTTCAGGAAACTCGCCGTTTTATCTTTATGTGCTCCTGCGGTCACGTAGCGCAATAAGTGCTAAAATGCTGCCCAGATATGCATGGATGTTTTATTTGTTATATAATCCAGTCAGGAAACAACCAATAGCGCGCTTGGCATATTAATGCGCATCTATGCTTTTATTTGAGTTCCTTAATAAATCTATACGCATGCATCGATTTGCAGTCCTGCTTTGAACTGTGTGGATGTTGGATGTTAAACGTCCTACTGACTGCAGTGAACGTTCTCCTTTGAGGCGTCTGCAAGGTCGTTCTGTTAACAGACGATATTGGACAGAAAAGGCAGAACACTTGGAATGCAAAACGGTTTGACAACGCTAAGTTACTTAATGATTCACCGAACTGACAAGAGAAGGAGAGAGAATATGACCTTGTGTTACATATTGCATTTTAGAGCCAAGGAATTTGGAACCTTGAAATCTGATTTTCTGGTGGTCACAAAGACACATAGTGGGTAATATTACCACATTCCCTTAGGAACTAGATTCTTTCACTGCACCGCTGCATCTTTCTTGGCCTTTTTTTTTTAGGAAGGAGTCACACCAGATCGGACTAAAAGGCCAAGCATACTTACTTGTCTATTTAAGGTGCATTTTAAATAAACATTGTGTATTAAAGAAGCACACTTATTCTGGTGTGCTGACAAATGTGTAATTGCTAATATACTTGAATACAGAAATAATTAGCATATATTAAAGAAATACTATTTTAAGGAAATGCTTTTTTACAACGTCCTTGTTACATGTAACAGCGGGTAATTATGTTTAATTACACGTAACTCAATCTCAATCTTAATCCCAACCGTAAAGTAAATTCATACCGTTAATTAATCAGTACTTAATCGTACAGTTAATCAAGGACACCTTAATAATAAAGCACAACCTTGTAGTTAACCATAAAAGGTTGTCAGAACGTTTAGCAAAACACGGTAATTATTCAATTACAAATAAAGGCACGTACATATTTATTTCTACATTTAAATGCGTCTCTTTGGGATGTTGTACTTAAAATCTTGAATCTTGAATCTTGAACCACTTACAGTCCTACTTCAGAAATCACTTTGAATTCTGATAATTTTAGTTCACCCCCAAAATGAACATTTCGTTATTACCATTCTGTTATTACGTAACAAAAATACACACACACACCTTCTCGCATCAAATTCATTTAGATCTGCTTTGGACTGGTTTTGCTCATGAACAGCGCTGTGCATATTCTCTGTTTTGATGAATCTTGAATGGTATTATATAATGATAATAAATCTATAATGCTAATAAATTATATATATATATAATTGAAGCTGCTGCTTACTGAATGAATGGCCTGTTTGTAGAACATCAAGATATTATTGGACTTCAAAAAGAAAGGCGATTTTACATCTAACAGAACCTGATTGCAAGACTCCCAGAGATCAAATGTTCTGTCCTTTTTTAGCCTGCCAGTGATTTGTTTAACAGGCGTGACTATCGATTTAAATGCAATTCAACGTCTGAAAATTGCAGAGAGGAAGTAGGGTAATTATGTGGTGAACAGCTACTTGTAATACTACAAGAATATATTTTTTTTTCCACGATGTAGTATATATTTGGATAGAATTGCACACACTTTCCTTAGCTTACTTGAGACTCACATTGAGCCAGTAACCATGGTGTGAATCCATAATATCTGGTCACAGAGAGCCTGCCACATTTTCTCTGGAAAAATGCCATCTCTCAATTGGATTTACAGAAAGGCGTGAGCGGAACTCAATTCTCCTGCGAATGTGCGTCATACCACAGTCATAGTGAATTTATATCCAGACTTGCAGATAAATTAGGGATATGTTCTACTTCCACATAACACTGAACCAAATTGTGCTCGTTCTTTTTGCCTGAAACAGAGACGTTCGGAGATGTACAAACATCTGTTGCATATATCTGCTTTATTTATGCAAAAACATGACAAAACGCTCAAATGGGCCCAAAAGGACATGTCTTGTTTTAACGGTACTAACTGAATATCATCGGAAAGTGTTTTGCAGAAGTTGCTATACTGGGCAAAAGAGGAAATTGGAGCATTAGATAAAAATATACTTCCTTCTGTTGCAGAACCATGCTGACTGACCAGTGTCTCTATTGCAAGACTCGGTCGTGTTTCATTGATTACTCTAGTCATACTGTGGCTTGTGACTTAAATTCTTTTATGGTGAAATTGCTCTATTTTCATGTTTATTATGACAATGCACTTTAATCAGTAGCAGCCTTTGTTATGTTTCACCCATTTCGCCTCGTAACAGAAGGCGCCTCAACATACAAAAGTGGGTCCAGTCCCATCGTGATACATGCGTGCAACTTGACCGCTGCTGTACAACTTGTTTTAACATAAGCGTTCACGTTGCATGCAGCAAAAATAATATATCATGCCTGATAAATTCAAACAGGCAGTAAGCGACTGAAGTGGGTCTCTGGGTACAATGTAACTTCCCTATTTAATGTAAGTCAGTGGGTGATTTGGCGCTTGTTGTCTCAAGTACTTGAAGTAAGCAATTCACGGTGCCATGGATTTAATACCAGCAGCTCTTTTGACAGCGAAGAGAAATTACTTTATTACTTTTTCAGACGTTTCAAGTTGTATAACTACAATAATGCAAATAAGAGAAGTCTGAAAACAGATGCATTTCTCTGGTTTTACTATTTATATGTATGCTTTTGAGTAAAAGTATTGTTTTTATGTTATTATATAAACTACTGACAATAGCTCTACCACATTCCAAATAAACATATCGTCATTCAGAGCATTTATCAGGGTTATGATCTGGTTGTCAGTCCTTTGTTCACAACTTGATTGACCAACCTTTACAGTGGGTATGAATCACTGTGGCCTCTCCATCTTTTCATGGAACCATTTGATGCTCAGGTGTTGAGCAAAGCCTGAAAATTGGTCTTATCTGTGCAGGTTCAATCCTTATGGTCTTTTCAACCTGGCTCTTCTTTGCTGCTTTTCCACTATCTGGCCAGAGCGAGCAAGGGCTAACAACACTCCAGGTAGGGCGAATAGCCTCGCACTTCAAACTCCAAAGCCAAATTCAATCTGCATTTCCAGCGTCAGACCAGCGCTTCTCTAAAACCTGCCCTTAAAGGTTTGCTCACCCAAAAATGAAAATTAGCATGTTTTACTTACCCTCAAGGCATCCTAGGGGCATATGACTTTCTTCTTTCAAACGAGTCCAATCATAGTTATTTTAAAGTTAGTGCATAGATCATTTCTAGTGCAAGACTCACACCTAAAGAGACTAAAAAAGACTTGACTAAAAGCTCCTTCCTAAAACGCCTCGTTTAAACATGCCCCCACTTCTCTATGTCACTGTGTTGGATCATTTTAATACAAATGTTTAGGCAAAGAAAGAAGGTGTAACTATTATTGTCGCTCTAGTATTGTTGCTGGTGTGTTTTCTTGTGAAACTCAAATTACTTTGTTTGTGCTTCAAAAAGTGGACACAATGAAAAATCAGTCCCTATAGGGCGTTTGCGCAAGTACCGTATAAGACCTATATTTACATTTTTAAGTTAAGCGTCCTCTAGCGGGTGTAAACAAAATGAGTGTCGTGTTGCGTCTCTCATAAAATGACATATGACTGTCATTACCAATCAAAATATGTGTTTTGTTTACATGCAGTGTGTGGATTTTTTATACCGTTGTCTCATGGTAATTAAAACATCTTAGTTACATATGGAACCCTCGTTCCCTCATGGAGGAAACAGATTATGTCGTGACGACAGACTAGAGTCTTGCTTAGACCCCTGATTAGCTCTGATAAGAGAACTAATGAAATTGGGCAAATCCTGAACCCCTCCCCATCACACGGGTTAAAAAAGACGACAAGGGTAACCACTCATCAGATCCGCTGAGGAGCCAAGAACCAAGTCCCAGCTCTCAGCGATGGTTTGAGGTTGTGGCAAGGGGACATAACATCTCCGTTCCCTCCATCAGGGAATGAGGGTTCCATACGTAACTGAGACATTTCCTGTCTGTCCGTCACTATGAGTTATGTTGTGACGACAGACTGGGGTCCAATGCAAAACTTCACAGCCTGAACCCGTTACCAGCTGATAGCGCTGCAAATGTAGGCAAGCAACGTTTGTCAAACAAATGCTATGCAAAGGTCGTAACCCTCCCATCGAACAATTCACTGACCTTGGTGCCCGCGGGGACTAGAGGTGAGTACATGACTACTGGAGAAGTCAACCCACTCTTCAAAAATTCTGCCAGAATGACTTCCAACCTTCCAGGAGGTGCTAACCTCTTCTATTTGTTCGCAGAACAATGGGGAAGCAGGCCTTCCTAAGAAGAACGCTACGGAGACCACATTCTGACCAAGGGGAGGTGACATGTGGAATGCTGCAATGTACTGACCTAAGGTTGGAGCAGCAGAGTATATGACTTATCTCTGTGGCAGGTCCTATCCCAGGAATGAGAAGATCAACTGGCACAGAACACTCTGTCAAGGGAAGACACGGGTATACCAAGAGGAAACCTTATTGTAGAAGATACACAGAATCGCCCATGGAGAATCAGCTATATGGAGCACCAAGCCCAGTACAGGGGCTGACCAGAACCGGTCAAGCTATGCCGATGCTAGGCTTGGTGTCAGACCGCTCTGCCAGGTCTGGCTGCCGAGGGTGCCGGAAGAAGCTCCACAAGGGTACAACATCTTGGGAACATACATGAGGAGAAAACGTCGCTCGCACTCCCAGGTGAAGGGGAATGGACCAGGGAACCAGTCATCCAGCAAACACCATACAATGACAGTATTTCACCAGTAAGGGGAAAATAAATTAAATTAAACTATATCACAAAAAATAAATAAATAAACAAATAAAGCAAACATACCTTTGGTCTTTACATAAAATGCTTCAGCATTGAAATTTTAAATAACAGTGATTTTTAATAAAAAGTAATTTATTAATTTGTGCCAGTAGTGCACATTAGGGATGGTATAATTCACTGTTTGTCATCAGTGCACCAGCATAAAAGTCAACCATGTGAAATAAAAAATAGCTTTTGTATTCCAATGGATCATTTCTAGCATATTTGCATTAGTAAAAACTGATTTATTGATAGTATAATATATATATTTTTTATTATTTAGGAAGTGACCAATAATTTGGCACCGATATTTCATGCATACTGTAGATTAATTTTTCATTTCTAACCTCTTAATACCCCGTGGCCTCATATAAAAACATTATGTTTTAGGGAATTTCTATACATAGAAAAACAGTTTTATGTCTTGTACAGAGTGCATTAAGGGCTTTTCACAGACGCCAAATAATTGGATGTTTCACTATGACCACTTCCTCTGCTTGGTCTTCAGAAATGTCTGAAATTAATTTAGTGACGCTCATGGAAAAATTATAATGTGTGTCATAAATCAACATCTCAACATCTGTTATGGGGTTTCAAATAAAAATTTCTGTTACAAAACAGGATGTTGATTTCATACATGTACTCATATGAGGACACCGGGACTAAAAGCATGTTTATTATACATTTTTGTAGACACCACAGATGAATAGGGAAATAAATTATATTTTAGTATTATATGAAATATTATAGAATATGAAAATAATATATATATATGCATAGTTCAGATTCATCTTTGTTTGGTATAAAAAAAATTAATAAAAAATCTTCAAAACTAAACATTTAGTGGTGATTGCTTTTGCCTATGCATGTTCTTTTATTGAATTCAATCCTGATGTCCTTAACTGAAGACATGGCATAACTTATAAATGAAATATAATTTTTCATCAAAACATCAAAAAAAATTCTCCGGTCTTAAGCGGCTAAGCTGTTTCTCGAGCAAGTTCTCTCATTACAGCTGGTTCGTGAATATTTATAATTTCACATAAATAATTTCGCACATGTTCAGTCACAGCTGCACCATTTATTTGTGTTCACAGGAATGCATGAAACTCCATTAGGGCTTTTAGGTCCAAATGTGTACACATATATAAAAATATTGAAGACATCAATTGTTTTGTTTTGTTTTCTGTTTTGTTTACGAGGTGCGATGCAATGCGACGCGTAAAAAGACGGTATATTTTTTTTATTTAAACCACATAAACGCTTTGCATTACACCAAATACACGAAATTATGTTCTTTTTAGCAAAATCATATGAACCTTTTACTTTTCCACAATGTATGTAATGTGAGGATGTTCGGGTGCTGTCTTCCGTCTCCCTATACTGTTCAGCCAAAGCACCAAAGCGAACTTAAAAAGAGAAATCCGGAGTTATGAGCTCAGAAGAGAATATGAAATATGTGACATATGTGAATGCGGAGGTCCGGTATCAGTTAAAGACATATAACATCAAGCTATTCGTATAACATGGTATTTTTACCTCATAAAGTGAACGTAGTTCCCACTGGGTCGCATTTCTAAGCTATTTCATTGGAATAGTTTTAAATACTGACGGTAGCTTGTTATGAAAACATTAAGCAGGGGTGCCAGCCGTTCCCTAACTCAGATAAACTCTACCAATTTGGCATTAGAGAGGCTGAAGATCACAGAGGAAGCCACAACAAGACTCGCTCAAGTCCTGGGAGTGGTGCTGGAAACGCTACTGGCCCTTAAACTCACTGGCATGCTCGCAATAGTTCAAATGGGGCTTTTTTCTTACTTTGCACAACTTCAGCCCCTAGGAGACTGTTTAGAACCGTCCTTGCTGTGCACTTCACCATTTGCAATTTTTTTCGTAGGTCACTTGATTACATCCTGTGGTTGTTGAGTGACATTGAATGAGTTAGCGGTCATCATCCCAGTCAGTGGAGAGCTGCTTTCACACGCTGCTTGTCTGCAGCTTTATTGTCCCCAGCGTCTGCAGCTTGACTTTGTTCTTATGAACCTCTGTCTTAGAAATTTTGAGAACAGAAGCAACATGATGCTCGCGGCATTCATCTGCCAGTAAATCCAGAGCTGAACCCCTCTTTTCCTCACTCAAGTCTTTTCAACTCTTCGGGCATGATCAATTACTACTGTTTGATTCTAATAGCTTTTTTTGGAGAAAAATTTAGAGAGGTTTTTCTTTATATATCATCACGCTTGCAACCTTGGTGGTCAAAGGTTTTTTCTACCCTTTAACATACCCCAATCATGTCCATGATTTTTTTTCATCAAATGTCATCTAATTCCAATGAAGCTATGATTTTTAACATTTATTATTATTATTTATGATTTTTTTTTTTTGCAGTTTACAGTGACTAATCAAATTTATAACTACAATGAAACAGAGTATTAAAATAAATTATTTAAATTAATCTTTGTGGTAACGTATATGCATATGCATTGAAAATCAGAATATTATACATAACAAATATATGATTAAAGTTGTTAATATCGTTAATATTGTGTCATTTTATTGACTAAGCCTTTAATAAAAAAAAATGGTTTCACAAGAAATTTCCACTGAAACATGCCCTTAATTAAAATATTTATGTTTTTTGCTCAATAAAGCCTAAATGCATTAACATCAGCCGGAGCACTGAACTCAAATTATACATCAAACAATGCAAACCACAGAACCTGTACGTTTTCATAAAGTTGCTGCAGTTAACTTCACTCTTAAATTGTGAACATTTAAGGATTTCGCTAGCAAATAGAAGACATCGGTATTTGCTGGCAGGACAAATCACCAGTCAGACGGAGATACTTTTCACTTCTAAAACCTGAACTCCTTATTCCCTCCCCTGTCACATAATCCACTTCTTGGGGTATTAATAGCGTAGGAAAAATTACAATGAGGGGATAGAGCACTTGCAATATTTATACAGACACGTTATGCAACTATCTGACGTAGGACCACAGGCCAGAAAATGAGAGCCGCATTCCTAGCGAGTCTAACTCCTGTGAAGAGGCCTAGCTGAAGAATGCAAAAAACTAACATGGTCTGGTGGGGTTTTTCTTAAGCAAGCGTGAGGTTACTGGGTTAGCATGGTGAACCAGTGCTGGCCACGAGGATTGCAGAGATATTTCTTTTGTCTGAATTAGATGGTAAACTAATGGGGTATTTATATTTGATCACTCGTGCATTGTAGCTATGTATGGTATAATCCCTTTGGACCTCAAACAGGACGGAAGACTAGGAAGAGGAGTTCATTTATAGGCAAAGCATTATGCAATATTTTTTGTTGGTAGTGCACATACTTAAAGTGTATTTGTGCTTTGAGGGAGCTGAATTTAAATCTGAGCCTGTGATTCTTTCTTATCTCGTCCCCTCTTTGCTTCCTGTCCGCTATAGAATCTAATAAAGGCTCATTAGATACATGATTAGATGCCCAAACAAACCAAAGTAGGCAGGATTCACGGTTCACGGAAGATGAGCAACAGTTTTAACACTGAAAGAGAGTGAGGTCAAATTGAAGAGAAATATTTGATATATAACAACAGTTTCAAGACATAAATGTTAAATAATTTGATATATTAAATATTTCTCCTCTTCAGTTTTGCATCATTTTCCATTTTCTTTCATTGTTTAAACTGTTGTTTTGTGCTCTGCTTCTGCGAACCATTAATCCTGCCTTCTCTGATTTGTTTGTGTATATATATATATATATATTTGAATCTATAAAATATATGTAAAAAAATAAATCCAGTAAAAATAAATACACATAAAAAATTTTCTTTTGATCTTTTATTAAATAATAAATAAATCTAACCTTTCTTTAAACTAAAAAAATTAAAATGGATGGAAAATCATTATGATTATATATATATATATATATATATATATATATATATATATATAAATAAAAACAGAGTGAATAAATTAGCAGCAAATGGACTATCCCTTTAATTTAGAAGCAAAGTTAAATATTATAGTTAATAGTAGTATTTGTGTTTTAATTATAAATAATTATACATCATATAATATTACAAATAATTATCAGAAAAAGCTAAATATTTGTTTAGTCACTCTGCTTACAGCTGATTGGTCTCTTTTTGGTTTATCATCTCTAGTCCAGCATAAAAACAGCTCTAGAGCAGGTTAGCTGTGCAACCTAAGTTACCATGGCGATGAACGCTCCAGATGCAAACCCAATCCACCCTCCTGACGCCGAAAAAACGAGTTTGCTCAAAGTAACCTAAAGCTTAATCTGAAACCATACTTGCACACCTGGCCTCCGATGGTGACTTCTCGGATGAGCTTCACGTGTTACCAGTGTGTGCTTATTCTGGTTAGCTACCTGCTGAACTCAAAGACTTTTTTGCTCTTTAATCCTGAGCTCCATCCTGAAATCCAAGATCCCAAAGCAGAAACACATGTAAAGAGAGAGAAGCGTTGCGCTGGTTTCCAAAGCCATATGTTGGATCCATTTGAAGGAATTAGAATCTGCTGCCTTCTGCTGTACACAGATATGCTTATTTTCCAGGGGTTTTGCTCTCCTGTCAGCAATGCAGTAACGCAGTAATCTCTACTATTATCATACGTTAAGCAGATAAATGAGAGAAAGTTATAGCCTGCAGGGACAGTTAATAATATGAAAATAAGCTTTTTTTTACATTTTCTGTGCTCTACAGTATGTCAACTGCAGTAGTGATTCACATAACTCAAGAAAAAAAAATAGTTTATTCAGTGCAATGAATAATACAGTGATACTTTAAACCGTAGGCCTATTACTAAAGGCATATTGAAAGTGGACAGATCATTTAGAGCCGACATAAATGTAATGTTTATGCTAAGCGCTGCTTGAACTCAAGGAAACACGGCCTTCCTTACGGAGGGGAGTCTGCTATCGGACAAGAAAAGAAAGAAAGAAAAGGATTAACACAAAAAACTGCGAACAAAGCGATCTGTTCTTTATTTTCTTCCACTTAAATTTAGAAGAAAAACATATTGGTCTCTTAACATTTCGTGTGAGAGATGGTTTTGATCCACTCAAATATTTTTAGATAAAGCCTGTTCAGGTACAAAGCACTCCCATTTCCAGAGCAGAATCCTGCGTGCCAGCACATCACAGCTCTGTCACGTTCGCTGCATAATCTGACAAAGTGGGATGTTTATCCTTGCCGGGCTCAGATTATGAGTTTTATTTTTTAGCGGGAGCTCAATTGGGCGGGTGATTATTTCGATGCTTTCTGTGTGATTATTTTGAATCACAGATGGATTTGATATCCTTCCTTTAGTTCTAAATATAGGCTGATATTTCAAAATACTATAAAAAGGACCGAAGACTCACATTTTGCAGTTCGGGGTCACATTGGTTTATGAATTTAGCATTTTAGCTCAGCCGGTTGATGACGCCACGGCTGTTTTGCATCTCAGTAACTCCGCCTTACACAAAATCAGCAAAAACAATACTGTCAGATTTGCTCTGTAGCATATCATGCTTTCTCGCTAGCATTTTTGCTTTTAACACGATTGTCCCTTAATCAACAGAAATATTTACATGACTCCTCTCTTTCTCTAAACAGGATTGCAAAGATTTGCCCAATCGCCTGTCGACAATATTTTACGCCTAATCCTGATTTCAAGGTCAGGGTTACGACTGGTGACAGAGGAACAATGCAAACATTAGCCAGATGTTTTATTACATCAAAAATACTAAATTTCTCACAGTTCAGTTTTTTTTTCTTCCTCAAAATCGTGTGATATAATTGTGTGTTGATATGTTCTCATAATGCATCTTACGATTCTGACTTTATGATTCGCAACTGAGAATTTATATCTCGCAATTCTGAGAAAAAATAGCCAGAAATGTGAGTTTATATCTCCAAATTGAGTAAAAAAGTCACAAAGTTTTTACTTTTTTGTACAGTGGCAAAAACAGGCTTCCATATATTACTATTATTGCTATATTTGGATTACTTTGTGCATATTTTGTTCATTTTTTTCTCTTGACATTCTTTAAAATAACAGACATGTGATTCTATAATAATTTCAACTCAAATCGATATCTAATGTCTACTTTTTTTACTAGTAGTATGTAACAATCATGATGGCTACACTTGTTAGTTTATTACAATAGAGCTCATAAAGTATATCAGCTGAAAAATATATATATTTTTTTAGACTTACATATGTGGCAAAAAAACAACACCAGCAAACATATGGGTCATAATTACGTAATCAGGGATTACTTTGCAATGATTTTACACGCTCTGCATTATCACTCGGCTCCATTTAACTCCATATTCCTCCCGTTCGATATTCTTTTCACCGTGTGCCTGCATGAGACACAACACCGTCGGACCCGCTTGACCTTGAAGCGACACATATGGACCGAAGAAACGAGAGCACAGGTTTTCGTGCTCCATCTCTCGCAGGCTTCGCTCTCAACCCTAAATACAAGCTCACCAGCGGGAGATAAAAATAGGGGGGCGAGCATTGTGACTGCTCTGCAGCTGAGCTTTATTTAGATGTAAGTAGGGCAGATTCAGATCTTAGAAAGATAAATGAAGGTGTGCTGCATCAGACAGGTTAGCTGCTCAGAGCGGAGACGAGAGTCGTTCATTTCCTCTAATTTACCAGGCAGAGAGGCATCAGAGCTGAAGGGTGGCTGACTCTGATTTATTGCAGAGTTTAAGATCAGCTTTCCAGTTCAAACACAGCACGTCTTTGAGTAGACAGTTCTGTGGTATTAATCGTAAAAGGTTTTGATTTATAAACAAAATATATTAGCAGTGAAAAAAACGGGGAGAGCCTACAAATTGTGAAATATGTTATAATTTTCCTTGAAGCTGATTTATGATGTTATGTCTGCATGTAATAATAAATTATTTTCCACTAAGCCTCTCACGATCCTCTCTCTAAACAGCAGATTTATGATCGTTTCGGTAAAGCTTTATGTACTGTTTTCATAAAGAGAGCGTACACTAGAGTTGAAGAAAGACTTAACAGCCACATATGTTTGAGTCTCTTTGCTTAATCTTCTGCAATGTATTCTTAAAGTGCCCCTATTATGGATTTTTGAAACTTTTCTCTCATGCAGAGTCTAACGCATTTCTGAGTGAAAACATCCTGCAAAGTTTTACATTTGAATGTTCGCTGTGTGTAAAGATATTGTATGAATACGAGACCAATCAGAATAATCACCGCAGGTTAGCGTCATGCAAAGGAGAGGTTTGGAAAAATTAATAGTTGAGCAATTTGTTTGGGAGTCGCTGAGCAAGTAAGGTAAAAATATATGCATATTATAAGACAATGAAAATGTTTTTTGACTTTGGAGGCAGGTCGATATTATTGACATGTTTTTTGGGGACTTTTAATGCAACAGACAGATAAATGCAATTCCAATCATTTATTTATTGCAAAAATGTCAAAAGCAGTACCAAAAGTATGACCAAATAAAGGCTTGGATTCGGATGTGTTCCTCTCAGTCGTATGAATCTGAAAGATCTGGACAACAACACACAAATAAAATTGGTTTATTTTGTAACGTTTTTTTGGTGTATTTTATAGTTGTATTGTCAGAAAAAACTTATATAAAATATGCCCATGGCACGTATGTTAGATATTAAACGACAAGTAAAGAATAAATGCTGCAGAAATGTTATTCATTTTAATTTCTGCTGTCAGCAGAAATCACGCAGAACAGAATGAAATGTTATCATTTCATATTAAGAAAAAAGTTAAATAATGCAATTGCGAAGGTTGTTAATATGACAACTAAAAACAACAAAAATAATACAATTAATGGCGCAATTTTAATATTCACAAGGATCCGTTTTTAGGTGTAGTGAGTGTACATTAAAATGCTGTAAATGAATACATTTTTGTACTTTTTAGATGCTAAAAATACAACATGCATAACAAAATGCGTAAGAATGAGATCACGTTGTTCTGTGAGGACCTCTCTTGATCAGATCCGCCCAACATCTTTAACTTAAATGTCCAAGGATGTTATTGAAAGGAATTTGGTGATTCACAAAGCCAACTTGATTGCTGAAATAAAATATATTCAGTAAATCTGAGACAAAACCTGCCTTTTTTTGTATATGTGTGATTTATTTTTCCTCCAGTGTACAGTGCATTATAAATCTGAATTATGATTTGAACGCATACCTTGACTCTAGGGGTCAAACAACTAAAAAATCAAGTCAAGAATCTTGGGGTGATTCTCAGTCATGTCTAAGCAGTAACTCAATCTGTATGCTCTCATCTCAAAAACACTGCAAAAAAAATGAGATGTTTTGTTTCCAGTCCAGACTTGCTTATGCTTTTATCACCAGCAGGGTGAATTATTGTAATAGTCTCCTCAACAGCCTTCCCAAGAAGACCATTAGACAGCTGCAGCTCATCCAGAACGCTGCTGCCAGGATTCTGACTCGAAACCAGAAAATATAAGCGTATTACACCAGTCCTCAGGTCATCACACCGGCTTCCAGTTAAATTTAGGGTAGTTTGAAGTACTTTTACTTGTTTAGAAATCACTCAATGGCATAGAGGCTAAATGCATTGCAGAAATGCTCACTGAATATAAACAGACCACTCAGTTCATTAGGATCGAGTAAGTTAGAAATACCAAGGTTCACAAAACAAAGGGAGTCCGCTTTTAGTTATTAGTTACTGTCACCAGCAGCTATAACCAGCTTCCAGAGGAGACCAGTTGTGCTAAAATCTTAGCCATTTTTAAATCCAAAACTCCTAAAAACTTTTATTTGGTTGTGGATTTGTTGAATGATCACTGATTGCACTTTTTTATTATTATTATTAACAGTTTTTAACTTCATTAAAAAAAAAAAGACTCCTTGTTTTTATTATCATGATCATTATTTTAATGACTATTTTACGTCCTTTTATGTAAAGCACCTTGCACGAAATGTGCTACATAAATAACATTTTCTTTTCTTTAATAACCCACGTGACTGTTGCACAGCGTATGGAATACGGCTTCTATTTTTAGCTCACATTAGCCTCGTGGATTTTATGGTCCGGTTTCGCAGAGGGCCAGTCTTCGCAGCCACATGTGCAGAATACCAAATGATGGTGATGAGTCATTCCACTGCAGATCCCTTACGCTTTACTCGGGTCCGCTGCCCGACGTCAGGGGCTGGGCGTGGATGGAGAAGTCTGAGACGATTGTGCAGACGGCGAGGAACAAAAACCACCTGCTTATTGTTTTCCTCACAAAGGTTGGCATGCAAAAAAAAAAGTATGTCTACGTAATGTTCCTGACCATAACGTTATTGAGATTCTACTTAATTGTAAAAAGGGTTTTTACTTATGCATGCATATATATTTGTATTTTGCTGTGGAGCTGCCTTCTTGAAAAAAAAGCCCACATTAAAAAAAAAAAATGCTAATGCACCGGTATAAAAAATAGCTGTTAGATATTGTAACATCCCTGTGATTTTACACAACTGTGGTTACTGTACACATGATCTCATTGGCAGTTTCAGGTCGATATATAAATAGACATCATTATTAGTGTAATTACTCATCTTTCAATGATTCATCTTTTATTTGTTTTAAATGTAATCTAGAATGAGACGTCATTTATATTCAGGAAGCGTGCCAGCACTATTTTTATAAGTGATCAAAGCAATGAGGCAGTAAAATATATGAACTAAAAATACTAAATCCCTCAATCCCCTATCTGGGTTGGTGCTGCTCAGAAGGGTACATTTTAATAATGGGCACGTGTGCAGTGGACTGTGTGGCAGCTGTACTCTTTCTGAATAGACCTTAATCTAGAGCAAGTCCCAAACAGATGTGACAAAAGACGACTGTGAGCCATAGCTAAATAAAAGCAGCATTAGCACTAATGTTTTACAATTGCTTTTTATTCTAAAAAAGGACTACTCGCGTTTCTCTATTTTATATTTCAAGAGTTTTTGGTCACACTTTATATTAACTGGACTTATCTGCATCAAAAAAAAAAAGGTACACTATTTATTGCGGTCGTATTGTATTGTAAAACACTTATTGAGGTGGGATAAGGGTAAACTTAGAGACAGGTTTGGTAGTATGGGTAGGTTTAAGGATGGATTGAAGTGTAAGGCATTGGTCAGCAATGTAAATATTAATGTAATTGCAGAAATTAATTACATATGTAATACTTAGGTATTTCTATAAACGTAAAAGCATGTAAGTGCATTGCACCAAATAATTCATGTAAATGTGAGTACACAGTAGTTAAGGCCACCTAATATGTTTTTTTAATATTCAACATATCTAGAAATGCCTTCATTTAACACAAAAGCGAACTTATTCATCTGCTCATGATAAATCTGTGTAAATCTGATGGAGTACATAAAAAATGTTCTTATATGTACTGGTAGACACAATTAACCATAAAAGCAGGAAAAGGGACTAGCAGTCTACAGTAAATATGGCCAATAAATGGAACTACAAGTGTTAAGAAATCCCTGAATATGCACATTGATGAGTATGCATTGAATATGTGCTTTTATGTAAGCAATAATTGACAACGGATCATTTTTACATAATGAAAATTATTGCATACTTGCATTCCTAAAAGTTTCGAAAGGACTTTTCACAGTGAAGAAACACAGTTTTGAGATTCCAGATTCTAATTACTCACCCTCGTGTCGTTCCAAACTCTGCTATCATCTTCAGAACACAAATTAACATATTTTTGATGCATTCTGACCCTCCCTTGTTACATCAGATGCTTGGAATGCGTGAGGGTAAGAAATTAATGACTGAATTTTGGGTGTGCTATCAATTCTTAAAAATAACTTTTTTAGAGTAAATAACATTTTAAGAATTCAAATAACCCTATACAAAATGAATTGTGGAAAGAGAAGATTCTATGTATGAAAAGTTGACTTTACCATGCACCAGGGGACCCAACAGTTATGGTCTCTGTAACATTACCACCGGTTTTTAAAGACTGATTGGCTCCGATTGGCTCCTAATGTGTTGCTACCTGCCACAGACTTTAAAGGGTCTCTTCACAACCTTTAGGCAGTCTTCCAGGTCTTCACTGACTCAAAGATGTATCCTACCCCAACAGGACACTATGTTCCTGGGACATGTGGTGGAGACAGATGGTGTGACATCTGACCCTGGGTAGGGTGCAGCAGCTTCCTTGGGACTAGCTTTATATAAAGGTTTTTTCAGCAGCCATTATTTTTGTGGCACAGGGCTAATTCACTCATCTCCCCAAAATCTGCTCCAATGCTATTTAAAAAAAATGAAATATAAAAATATTTTTTTCCAAAGTCAACCAGATGCTTGTTCTTCATCTCACCAAGTACCACTGAGATTTTCATCAAAAAATGAAATATAAAAATATTTTTTTCCAAACTCAACCAGATGCTTGTTCTTCATCTCACCAAGTACCACTGTGATTTTCATGCTGTTGGGGAGTTTGCAGAAAACAATTCGATTTTATATTTTTATGCGTTTTAAAAATGTGTGACAGGCCACAGTGAAGTAACCATTAGCATAGCATTTGTCATGACTCTGGTATGCAATATGTAGTAAAACAACACGACAATCACCACAGTGGTACTCGAGGAGATCAAGAATATGTTGGAGTTTTCAGAAAACAATTTGATTTCATATTTTTATGATTTTTAGATGTCTATATAGAGAGATTAATAGTATTTTTCGATTAGAGAAATTATTAGAGATTTCTATTAGAGATTATTCTTAGTCTCTTAGTCTCATTATTCTTTTAAGATGACATGTCCACTCAATGGAATTATTATTCTTTTAAACACAGAGACGTCAATACTTGGTGAACCATACGCAATGATGGTAACAATCAGTTGATATTGCGTATTAATGGGTCATTTTGAGTAGAAAATGAACTCCAGATGTCACAAAACATTAAGCTACTAAACCTAACAGCAAAAGCAAACATAATACAATTTAAATACAACTCAAAAACAGTGAAAATTGTGACCTTCTTTATTATTCATGTCCCAGTGCATGATGGGAAAAACTGGATCATAACTTTGATATTTACTTAAAGGAACCTTGTAAACGTAACAAACTGTTCCAAGTAAATTATACTTAGAAGTTCAAAGTTTAATTTATGCAAGCTTAAAGTGAGTGC
Source organism: Puntigrus tetrazona (assembly GCF_018831695.1). Classification (NCBI taxonomy): domain Eukaryota; kingdom Metazoa; phylum Chordata; class Actinopteri; order Cypriniformes; family Cyprinidae; genus Puntigrus; species Puntigrus tetrazona. The sequence goes on along the minus strand of NC_056703.1, from coordinate 28,160,268 downwards.
TAGATGAACATAACAAACAGTGAACATTGAAAGAAGGATTATATTAGTGTTAAGGCATATATATATATATATATATATATATATATATATATATATATATATATATATATATATATATATATGTGTGTGTGTGTGTGTGTGTGTGTGTGTGTATAAATTATATATTAAATCATGCAGATTGCACATAAACAAGTGAAATATGTGTATTCTTTCCATATGGTTTATAAATTGAATTTTGGAGAACACAGTGTACAGTTGTATTGATTAAAACTATGTCAATGAATTCTGTATAGTATGAAAAGATTTTGTTGGGAACTGAAGGAAAGAAAGACTCTCATTATTGTCTCTGTCTCTGAGATGTCACCGGTCTGCTGACAAGCATCCACAGGGAGAACGCTAGATGAATGGTCATGAATGAGAGGCTAATATTAGCTCTGACGTATCCGATGGTTAGCTTGTTCTGAATGACCGCACCACCAACCGGGCAGCCCAAGACGACTCCGGTGGATCTCCAGGGATATGGCTGTTTAATGGGATTAAAAGGGAAAGGGCACGCTGGAGAACAGTGCATCTAATGGAAAAAGAGATCAGAGTCGGGTAGAAAACAAAAGACTTAAGCACTCATATGCCGTCCTTTTGCGTTAGTTAAAGTTTAACGTGCATGCAGTTTAAGAAGTGTTTATTTGAAACTGCATTTTGTCAAGTTTATTTATTTCAACTGAATAGCTGGACAAAGATAAATAAATAAAAGCTGTATTTATTCGTTGCTAAATAATGAGAATCTCAGTGGGGGTGACAGCATTAGTCTGGGCCAGGCAGATTTCCTCTGATGCAACTAACAATAAGATCAGTGTTTCTTATTTGTGGAGACACACAAAGAGTAGCTATATATACATTTTGCACGTCTTCCTTATTTGACCTATTCGTTTGGAGTCTTTAGAGTTTTAAAGGCTCTGCTAAAGGGATGATAAATTCAATCCAGTGTGTTAGATTAGGTGTTCATATACATTGCGTATTGCCTTTGTGACACCATGAACAGCGTTAGAAAACACTGATGAAGTTAAAGCAATGTTTCACATTGTATCTAAGCCAGTATCTTACAATCTCCCCAGCTATGTTTGCGCTACATTTTGATCTGACTAATAAAACAATACAAAATCTGAACGTTTTATATAATGTTTCAAGTCAAATTCAGTACTATTAGCTCAATATTGAAAAGTTGGCTGTTTTTTGTGTTACCCTTTCCAGTTTCTATAGATACTGATTATGTTCACCCGTGTCTTGTTCCTTGCTTTGCCCTGTTTATTCATACCTACTGTATAGTTAAGTAGTTTGTCCATTATCATTAATGCACAGGTTGGTTGGGCCTGTGGTTGTTCTGTGTTTTTGTTTGTTGCAGATTTGTTGCAGGTACAACCTTGCCTTTAACTCTTCCTTGCCTGCACTAGTCTCATTTCAAAGAACTAGCCGGCAGGGTGGTTCCTAGAGAACCGGTTTCCCCCTTGGGACGTATTTCTGGTTGCGTTTGCGCCTGCGGCAGGAACTCGGAAGCGGCCAACAGCAATGTCTTTATTTGGGGTATTTACAAATGTCAGTGAACCGGTGAATGGAAGACGCAATGATGCAATGAAAATGTTCCTCGCATAGTTTCGGGGCGGTTAATAAAGGCCCCCTGTAGCAAATTCACACATTTTTGTATAAGATAAATATCCATTTCAAACGTAATGAGTACTTTGTCTCACTTCCGCTGACTGTGGCATGCAGAAGCAGTAAAAAGCATTACGGCCTTAATACATCCCCCGGAGACATTTTATTATGTTTGTGCACGCTTTATTTAACATGTTTTAGACTGTTAAAGATAACCATCCACCCATTTTTTGTGAATTAACCCTTTAAAATAGCACGAAAATCTGACTAAATCTCCAATAGCGACTTGCAGTGTTACATAGGCCTTTAATCTATATTAGCTTTTTACGTTTGTAGTGTAAATACTTTTACTCATTAACAAGTACCATTTTAAAAATGGTACTTGTTAATGGCAAACAAATGTTAATGGGTCATATGTATAGCCCACTATAGCAGGTTTATGTGACACAATGTAAAACCAGACTTCATTTGTCCCAATGGAAAGCATATGTATACCGCCTCATTGACTAAATATATATAAAATATCAATTCTGTGAAAGTGACCAAATTCTGAAGGACTGACTGAACAGAAAATCTGATGAGAAGCTTAAGTGCAGGGAGATGTCATCAAAAAATATTAAAAGCTTTATAATGGCAGCGGATGACTGTTGATATTCAATAGTCCAAAAAAAATCCAATAAAGTGCATCCATCCATTACAAAAAAAAGTACTCCAAATGGTTCCAGGGTGTTAATGAAGGCCTTCGGTAACAAATAAAAACATAGTTTTATCATCAGAAAAACACTGGGAAATAATTGATAACCGATCTCATTACTGACGGCTTTTTCACACTGCTGATATTCACATTTACTAAAAAACTGCACTTTTATGCATTTATACGTGTTGGCTAAGATCTGCCAAAATTTTAAAAGAAAATCAAAAAACATTTTTTTTGTGTGTGTGTGTGTGTGTGTGTGTGTGTCTCTCTCCGGATTACAAAACATAATACGATATTGTTAATTATATTCTGACTCAACAAATGTTGGCCAGAGTCCGGAACTCGTTGTATGTCTCCAGGGGCACAATACCTTAGAAACACTGCCCTGTAGAGACACTCATGAATGAATCAGAAAGCGCCGCTCCATTTTTTCTCGGTAATGGAAGTTTACTTCCTAGGGCTGTTGGCTACTGACCTATTTACTTATTATGCAAGTGTCTCCTTGTTTGAAAGTGACATCCAAATAACCCCTAATTCCCCAGTCTTAGTTCTGCAGTTGGAGGCGCTTTGGGATTATACTTAGAGGATCCACTTCATATTCGCTGTTTTTTAGCTGTGTGTTGGCGCATTGTTTATATATTTAAAGTACCCGCGTGTATCTGTAGTTACATTGTTAAACCTGGCCCCTATCCCCGACACTAACCGCATGCCTAAATATAATGAAATAACCACATATTTGTTACCAGAGACGGGCAGTATTTGAATCAAATGTATTTAAAATAAGTATTAAATTACTTTTAAATATTTTGTATATTAAATTAAATACACTATACTTAAACACACTTTGCAAGTGGGCGTGTGATGTTATTATCAGAGTGTTTTTAAAGAGATTTTCTATTCAAATTTCCAGGTCATCTTTTGTTTTTCTATATAAATGGGAGATGGAAAGAACGGATACTTGTTCTCAGGGTAACAGTCTTTGGAACACAGCTGAAAAATATGATACAGCCTTACGTAAAAACTCTTTTTATGATCCAAGAAAATCAAAGGTAATGCAATGAGCTCAGAGGAAGGAATTAATGTTTGCATTTTGCAGATTCTGTTTTCTGCGGGGAGCGTCTGGTTTGGGACTCTGGAGAAATTGGTCATCAGATGGCTGTGTTTCCTCTTCTCTGCAGATGAGCACCCCCCCGAGAGACCGGTATTACACAACACACACATTCGGGCATTACAGCCATCTAAATGTATTCTTAGACTGATATTGTTTTTAATGAAAAGATGATAATAACTAAAAACTGTAAACCTAAATACCCCCAAGTGGATGTTTTATCAAATTATTTAACATTTGGGGACAATTGCATCTCCGAATTGTAATATTCAGACACTCGAAAATAATTTAATTGGTTTAAGTGTTTTCTAAACCAGTATGTTAACCTCAGTGGTTTGCTGTGGACTAAAAATGGTTTGCTTTTTTCACAACAAATGCATTCCGTATGTAGAACGGGAAAAATATCTTGCTCGAATTCCAAAAATATTTTCTTACCCACTGAACCGTGATTGACAGCCAAATAGCTCAAAACCAATATATTTTGGCTTTGCTTGATAACTTTCATTATCAACTAACAAAACGAATCACAAGTATTTGAATGATTGTTAATTAACTGCTGAATATGGAATCACTGAATGACGTTTATCAGCTTGTATGCGTTTTAATGAGTTGTTTCTCTAGGGATGCTGCTGTTCTCAATCACACCCTCTGCGGCACTGCTTCCAACTAGGCATGTTCCTTCCCAGAAAACAATGCTTACTTCTGAGTACGATTCAGAAAGGAGCAAAACAAATTGTCTTACCTGAATTGAGTCATCATAGAAACACAGATTCACATCCACATCCAGAAAAGACAAACTTACGTCACTTCACATCGTTTATACTATAGCAGAATTAGACAAAGCCAAAAAAGGCAAGTTGCATAACCCTGGTGGGATTTTATTTAAAATAGATGCAGAAACGTTGCGATGCGTGGGTGACCGGTGAAAGTGAATTAAGGTCCTTAGTGACTAGAGTTGATGGGGAGGTGCAGTGTCATCCAAGATGAGAGATCCAAGATCCAAGCCGTAAAGAAATTATGTTTTTTGAGGAAAACATTTTTGTGTTTTTCTATATGTAATGGACTTTTATGGTGCCCCCAGGTTTGATCTTCCAAAACGCAGTTTAAATGAAGGTTCAAAGGGCTCTAAACAATCCCAGCTCAGGAAGAAGGGTCTGAACTAGCGAAACAGTCAGTTATTTTCTAATATATATATATATACACACACACACACAATTTATATACTTGTTAACCTCAAATAGTCCTTTGGTTTAGCTCTGTGTGATCTCTGTAGGACGATTTAGTACAATTTTGAAGTTGGAGGAGAAATTAAGATGGGAGCTTTTCGGCATACTCTTTCATGAAAAAAAAAAAATGGTACTGCACTATTTTCCAGTTAACAAAACTTTTTGGGTCTCAAATACTAAAAAAAAGCAATTTTCTTTAAATTAAATAAAAATTATTTTCAGTCCAACAAAACCTAACTGGTAAAACAGTTGTCTGAACAAAGAATTTCATGTTTTTTAAATGTTAAGGCTTTGTGACTTCCCAACATGCAATGTAGCATGAATAAATTATGCAGTTGCTTTTATAGGATTATTGTTTTTCCTGTTTGCTGACTCCATTTAAACTTTTTGCTGGTTTATTATTATTGTTAGTTATTTTTTGTACTTTGTTTCAAATGTGTTGGTTGTTACCGTTCTTGAGGCTAGTGTGGCTAGTGTGTCTAGTTGTGTCTGTGTCTAGACTCGTCCTTTCTCTGGATATCTTATGACAGAAAAAAAAACTGAAAAAAAATTGCATCTCAAAGGGTAAACTCCTACAAATTCACATGCAATAAGGTCAGCTGCAAAACAACTGTGTCTATGCCTTTTCATCAAAACAGTTTGAGCTATTGTTAGCATTGCTTCTAGCCACAGGTTTATTTACAACCACAAGACTTTGCTGTTTGTAAATGTTTATTGGAACTATGGTTTAGCTGGAACTATGGTTTTATCATACCCTTGTATTGATAAAACTATGCTGATATCAACAAAAGTTGTAACTAAACCAGGTTAATAAAACCAGGTTATAGTTTATTTTGATTCTTCTCTTTAGATGTTAACTCTACGTAACTTTGCAATTCCATGCCAACTAGCTCTCATTAGAACATGTCGGATAAATGAAGGTATTTATAATAAGCAGAATGCATGTTGTAAAGCCATCGGATTAAGCATTAGCAGCTATTAAGTAGACAGTCTGCTAATACTCTCTACTGTTGACATGTAGCTGCTATAAAGTTACCAGGAATTGCATCTAACAATGTTTCAATAAACATCCATTTATCAAACTGTCCACGGCTTCCATCAAACAGCCAATGCCTTGTTACCGGGAAATGCATCTCAGAATATATTTATATGAGCATCCATTTAAGGTACTTATAATTTATATATATCAGAGGTTGCATTAACCAAAATATTTCCCTCATTTACATTTTTTTTTTACCAGTTTCGGAAGAATCTGAAGACCATCCATCACTTTTTTCTATTAATCTATTGTCATTTTAACATGACAGCTTAGCCAATGTGATATTTCATTTTCATTTCAAATTTATTTGCATAGCACTTATCGTTTTAAAAGGGCTATGCATTTTACAGCTTTTTTGTGAAAAAAAAAGAGTTGTGATGCTACACACATATGCTTGACTGTTTTTTACATTTTACAAAATAGCATTCCGTGTAGTAATGATTAATAATCAGACTGATTGACAAATAAATTAAAAAATACTTCAGCACTAAGCCTATAGGATCAGACAAGCGACAAACTAATTAGGACCCCAGTTGAGCTGAAAAGAAAACTCCCTGTCTACTGTATACTGTAGTGGCCGGTCATTGGATCTGCGTTAGGCCTAGATTAGCATTGTTGAAGTACATTTGATCCTGCTGGTTTAGCAGCAGTCTGGGTGATGGTTCTGCATCGACATTAGCTCTGCTGTTAAAAACAAATGTCCAGAGGAGTTGAGAGCAACTGCTGTAGTCACAAATCCAGCTCCCTCACATATGCTTGGAGTGTTGCTGTTTTCACCCCATATCTGTCTCCTGACCTGCTTGTGACGTGTATAATTTCATAATGTATCTATTTAAAACCAGAGCATGATATTAATAGCAATTCCATAAATCAGAAAATGCATGCACTTAAGCATTGTTAATTGTTTCTGAATGGACTGTTTTGTGTGGATTTGAGGAAGTGCTTAGTTCCACTAGGTTCTCACACAATGTTTCTGTTCAGTAAGTCAAGAGCGAGCAAAAATCCTCCTAGGTAGAGACATATTCTTAGAAACCCATGCTAACATGTGAATGCAGCATGTGGTCATTCCTTTGCCTTGTGACAGCTAAAATAGGATATTAGCTTAGGCAATCAACAGTGAATTTAAAGACAACCATCACTTTTAGAATTTAAATTTTGACAGTGACTTATCCCAGAGACTTCCAAACTTATATATATATATATATAAACGTGTGTGTGTGTGTCTGTGTGTGTTACATTATTGTGCTGCAGTTTTTTGTTATCTTTTAACCTAATTTGAAAAACCCAATTGCAGTTTAAATATGAATTTACTCTGTTTTTGTTTTTTTCTGACAAGAGTTCAGAGACCATTGCTTCAACCAGAATCACTACAGACCCTTTAGATTCTCAGCTCCATGTTGGTGCTTCTCCTCCTTTTGTGCTCAGTGACCCATTTTTTATGTTTTTGTTTAGATTATTGTACAGTTGGAAGACCCAAACATGGCCCATTATAAGATAAGTTTTATCCCCGTGTTTACCAAACCCATCTTGATCACTTTTTATTGTCATCTGACCAAAGAGGCCAGTCTCATTTGAAATTCCGGTCGGATCTGATAACTTTTGTTTTTGGATGAGCTGGGAGAATTTTTTTTCCAAAACAACATATGGTGATGTAGGTGCTGTTTGACCATTTTTTAAGGTTTTCAGAACCGCAAGACTGAACTTTTTTTTTGCAATTCTCTAGCTGTGATACTTGGAGAGTTGTAAAACTTTCCTTATCACCATGCATTAGGACGGTATAGACACATATCCTCTACCAGGCAGTTTCATAACATTTTATGTTGATTAGAAATTCTTAATTATTTCCGTGATGGTGGAAACAGAATGTTCATTGCTATAGCTCTTTTCTTAAAGCCACTTCAATTAATATTTTTTGCTGCACATCAGAAATACAGGGGTTGGACAATGAAAATGAAACACTAGCTAATTTAGTGTTGGCGGTTTCATGGCTAAATTTGACCAGCCTGGTGGTCAGTCGTCATTGATTGCACATTCCACCAGTAAGAGCAGAGTGTGAAGGTTTACATCGATAAGGATGAACCACATCCAACAGGAGTAACTATGGACGCAAGAGGAAGCTGTCTGAAAGGGATGTTCGGTGCTAACCCGGATTGTATCCAAAAACATAAAACCACTGCTGCCCAACTCTTCTTCTGCAAGAAGAATAACTCAAAATCCAAATTATCCAAATTATTCATAATTTCATAATGATATTTCCCCACTTTAAATTCTTATTATCTAATTAAAGGTTAGTTTTTTGCGTTTGTTTTAATAAAAGATCAAAAGGATTAACAATGCAGCTTTTTCACAGCCTTCATATTTACCAAGGGTGCCAATATTTTTGGCCATGACTGTATTTTACAATGGACAAAAATTACCATAATTTGCTAAGTGGGAAAATGATAAAAATGTAAAAGCACCTTGACTACCATTGAATCGGGTTCTTAGTCCAAACTGTCTATGATATCTTACCAAGTCCAGAAAAAGTAAGACAGCCCTCCTGCCCACTCTTTCAGGAAGGGGATCCCTGCAACATCTTCCTCACAGCTGGCCAAAATACCTTGGAGAAGGGGTGTTAGTGCTGGTGGCACAAAAACGTGCTTAAGACAGTTGTTAAGAGCATTGCCACAGGAATCAAGGCCATCATAGGTCACTACAAGCCAAAGACCATGAAGTTCCTCAGAGCTAGAGAGAAGGCCCACCCACAGCTAAGAGCCTGGTCTCCTCACTACTGCTGCTGACTGGCAAATGAAGGTGAATCTTGATAAATGGCTGAAAATCAGAATAACATCTACATCACTTCGCTTAGACTTGATCATTGTCTCAGATTTCACCATGCAGTTGGTCTTGCTAGAGCTCACTGTGCCTTAGAAAAGAGAGAGGCAGACAAAAGTACCAAAAGCTAGTTGATAAGTGCTCTAGACTGTAGGTCGATCATTTTGCAAAAGCACTTACATTTAATCTACTAGGTACCACCAGGGAGGCAAAAATAAAGATGATTAGCTCCACAACTGAAATTACAGAGAAAGCCACTAGGTGGCTTTGGATTAAGAGGGCAGAACTGTGGGCAATCGCTTCTGGGATGAAGTCATCTGAGTGAGGATGTCTGATTTCGAAAGACTCATAGCACACCCCAGGATACATCACTGACAATGTGTCACAGTGCATCTACATGTTGTATCATTCACCAACTAAGCTTAAATGTTTTAAGCTCCTTGTGAACCTATATAACTTATACTGTTATAGTCAAAAATTTTCTTTCAGCTGCCTTCTCAGACATTACTGTAATGGTAATGACAATTTATTTATTTATTTATTTATTTCTTATGACAACCAAGCGAATAAAACTGATGCTATCCATGTATTGTGTGTTCTGTAGCATTTATAGTTTATAGAAACATTTTGATTCTGATGAATTAATGATTAAATGCCTAATACAGAGACTGGATATTACATTTCAATATGTATTTCTTTCTATCCCGATGCTCATGTTAGACATGATCCCTTAGTGGGATTCTAATATAAAATTATTACAATAAATAAAATGATTATGCTGTCACAAAATCACCAGGCTCCACCATTGCATCCTCAAAACATGCACCTTCCCCTAAAATCTAATCACCGTCACCTTTTGCCAATTCCCTCATTTATCAACACCCTCCATAAAAGCCTGCACCCCACACACCATCAATGTTTCATCTGGCATTGTTTTTGACGTATCAGATGATCTGCTTAACTGTGTTACCTACCTTGATGTTGTCTTCTTTGTCTCCAAGTCTGTGGACTGCTTCTACCTGCTCCGATCTCTGAGTGATAAGCTTTATCATGGCAAGATGTCTGTCTCTAATTACTCTTTCAAATTTTGTACTCCGACTGTTTTTCACCAAATTTCATCAGATATTATCTCCCTGTAACCCCAGCTGCATTTCGCTGCATATGATGATACCATCAGATTGGAGGGATTAACTGGTCATTTGAGTTTCCCATCATACCCAGTCTCTACTTGACTTCTCATTGCTGAGTGAAGGCAACAGCTGACCCAGTGTTTTTTTTTTTTGTATTTATTGCAGTGCAGTGCAGTGTAATCACCACATGCCCCATCTGTTCACCATGTCCTTTGGTAAAAAATACTTGTGTTAATTCCACTCCTCTTCCGATGTGTTAAACAGATTACCCAAAATGGAAATTCCCCAATCATTTACTCACCCTCAATGTATATAACATTTTTTAATATCAGAGTTATGTTAAAAAATGTCCTCTGTCTTTACAGTTTTAGAATGAAACAGAACAAAAACCACACTTGTCACAAACAAAAAGAGGATTTGTAAACAAAATATTATGTTATATAAGCCAAGAGTAGTGGTTTTGTTTTGCTGTAAACAAAACCTCTCACAAGACTAACATATTCTCACCAGAGCTTATGCGATGCCTATCTCTCCAGCGAACTGTGTCATCAGCCCAAACGGCAATTTATACAGTTTTTACAAGGTGGCTACATCATACAAATTTGTATGACCTCACTCGTACAAATCAATATGATTTTCTAAACTGTACATGTTTTATGAGTTGCCAAATTATAGGAATTTGTATGAATGACCTACTCCTAAACCCTCCCCAAATTACAATTCATAGCTCCCCTGTCCTTTCAAAATATGTTTAGGATTGTTTTTTGGAACTAGTGCATTGTTTGTATCTTGAATCTGCACATACGTTCAGAAATTGTCAACTGAACTTCCATTTACATTGCTGTGTGCTATTGAAGTGTCTGTGCGAAGTGTGGAAGCTGAACAGTAGCTCACTGTATTATAAAATAATATAACATAAAAGTATTAATGGTTATGAAATGTAGGTTTTAGGAGACCCCAACAACAGGTTAACATGCAAGCAGGGTCAAAAACGCTTTAATTTTCTTATAACATAATTTGTTTAATGTCACGGTTGTGGTTCAGGATGGAGCAAGAATATTCAACAAGAATATAACTTTCAATAGATTTAATCTTCCACAAAAGAGCAAAACAAACATTCAGGCAGACAGATAGACTATAACCACACGCATTAATAGACGAGAACAGACAACCTGACATGAATCAAACAGGAACTTATAAAGCACAAAGTAAATGACATAATTGACTGAACACACCTGAACACAATGACACAATTAACAAAAGGTCACACAAAGCACATGGGACAAGAAAAACAAAAACAAAGAGTCCAAATTTGTGACACTTAATGATTTCCAAACAATTCATTTTTACAAACCACTCCTTTGCGTGACACAAATTCTGCGATGATTGGTAGTGGCCAAAGAATGAATTTGCATTTTCACTCAGACCAGCGCGAAAATCAGGTTGTCCAAGTCAGTGTGCCCTCTGTGTTCCAGGACTACAAAGTCGCTCCAAGAGTACCTCCACTGTTGTATACTGAATCTGGAACCTGGCCAAACGTTGTGGAGGTTCTCAAGAAACTCAGTCTGTTCCAGAAGGCTGAGAAATGTAAATAAGATCAATCTTAAATCCAATACCTTGGCCGGATGGTATCACAGTGGAATAGAGGAAGGTGAATGCCTTTCACAACTCCCACCACCATAAAGAAAAATCAGTGCTTTTGGGCTTTGCCAATTTCTACCACTGGAAGACGAATTGTTATATTAGTAATTAAGAACTATTAGCCTTTAATTTAATTCGTCTACAATTACCCCATCAACTTTGGTCAGAAATCTTGGGGTAATCTTTGACGACCAGCTGACCTTCAAAGATCATATTGCACGGAATGCTTGGTCTTCCAGGTTTGCGTTACACAACACAATCAGAACGATCAGGGCCTTTCTAAAAGAGTATTCTGCACAACTTCTTGTCCAGGCCCCTGCCATTTCTAGGCTGGACTACTGCAATGTTTTTCTGGCTGGACTTACAAGCTAGCACAGTCAGACCTCTACAAATGATTCAGAATACAACAGCACAACTGATCTTCAATGAGCTCAAAAGAGCACACGTTGCACCTCTCTTTTTGTCCTTGAATTGGCTCCCGGTTGCAGCTCACATCAAATTTGAAAAATTGGTTTGGAAAGCTTCTTCAAATTCTGAGATGTGACCATGAGCCTGTCATCAAGCTACCACCTTCAGTAATGGGCAGAAGGATCCAGAATATTGGACAATTACTTTGAACCTTTTATCATAGTAATCAGAACTCTTAGAGCCAGTTCCTGGCTTGAACAAAGTACGCACAAAACTCCCTGTAAGAAAGTAGCCCCAGATTCATTGCCTAAGGAAAATATTGTTTGAAACACCAAAAAAGAACACCATTGCCATGATCATTGCCATCAGTCTTTAGGTTGTTGCCAGTAATGCCAGGACCGAGCAGAAAATGAGCACAACACTGCCTCAGTCTGCCTGCCTTCTTCCTATAGTGTTTGCTTCTATCTCTTCCCCAGATAAACACTACCTGGCCATCCAACTGATTCAAAAATTCAAGAACTAACTGCTGACTGGTGGCATAACAATATAATTAATTTTATTCATCTGTCAGTCTTAATGTTATGGCTAATACAAATACATTGGCTAAAAGTATTGATAAAACTATTTACTGTTCTCTACTTCTACATTACCCAAATAGTGATGATATTATTAATATCAACTGAAATACAAACACATTATAGTCAGCTTTTCCCTTTACAGATGCCTTAAATTGCTATATAGCTCGGAAAACAACTTTTCTCCTGATTTGATTGAACTGATGTAAATGTAAAATAAAACATGATAAGATGTTGGAATGCAGCCCTGTTGGTGTATTAGAGGGTCCATCTGAATTATTCTGTCATGTAGAAACAAGGTTTAATGCTTGCGTTGCCTGCCTGTCTGCAAGCATGGAATTCACATGCTTTGTTGCAAAATAATCAGGAAAAAGAATAGTAAAAGAGCACTCTTTTATGAAGAGGCAATGGAGCGTGTGTATTTTGAGAGTGTAAAAAGAGAGTAAAGACAGAGAAGATGAAGGGGGTGAGAGTAGATTTGTGTTACATAACTCACAGACAGACCATTCATCCAAAAACAACCTGCAGATATACACAATCCATGAACAAATTGTTCATAAACTTGCTGAGAGTCGCGGATGAGGCCATTTAAATGCTGGTGACTGATTTTGTAACAGCTGTTACTGTAAAATAGAGAAATTTCCACAACATGTTTGATAGTAGTTTCATTTCAAACTAAATTTTAAAATGTAAAAAGAATATTTATATTCATTTGAAATAATATTGCTATAAAGAAAGCAGACTAAGTTAAGTGTGCTGAGAACCTGCATGTTGTAGAATTATATAAAAAACTAGTATGTCACACTTTCTATGAAGCTCATATTTATAATACATTAGATAATGCCTAGGGTATTCTTAAGGCATTATAATGAATCCATAATGCATTATAAATACCATTGTAATATGTTGTATCATCTCATGAATATTGATAAAATGTGTTACATTATTTACTTATTTGTGCTAATAGGTTTTGAGAGTATGATTGTTTATAACACACAGTGAGCATGATTCATCCACGTAAACTACAATGGATTATATTTCTCATAGTTATAATGCATTATAAGTCTCAGATCTTGCCATTTTACTTATGTTACTGTAATTAAAACATTGCATTTTTCAGTTAAAAGTATTAGCTAGCTCACGTTAGCCTTAACATTAGCCTCACAGGAAAAATACAAATAACACTCAGAAGCTAACCATTTACAAGATGCTGTAAGATACGGTGCAGATCTTAAATAAACAATGTCAAGATATGATTATAAATGAAGTAGATTTAATCTGGTATTTATTGTATGTTACAAACAGTCTTCATAGAATGTGTTACCAAAAACAATAATTAAACATGCACATTTTTATTTTGTGTGCTATTTATACGCACATTGACGTGATTGGATAGGAAGACCATTACGGAGACCCGCACGTTGCATGCATGGGGGAAAAAAAATAAAATAAATTGTGCATACAATTTACTAAAACATGATTTTGCAAATTGAGCAAACAAATGAGTAAATCGGGTGCACAGTTTATAAATCGAGTGAACGAAATAGTAAATCATGCGTCTGGTTCTAACCTCTGCAGGATGTTGGCCCTCCAGGAGACAGCCCTTCTGTAAGGCAAAGAAGACTGACAGACAAGACCAACCTTTATGAACAAGAGCTGGAAAGCACAAGACTCAAAGTTAAGCAACAAACAAACAGGCTGCAGTGTTTGGCATTACAACATAATCTGGCATATACAGAGGAAAGAAGGCACAATAAATGGAAAGTCAGACACACAAGAAACAACAAAATGAGGACTACACAAGGATGTGCTCAAGCAAAAAACAAACACAGAAACATGTTCAAACAACATACAAACACAATATGTATTCAATGTATTCATGCCACAATATATGAAGCGGAGAAAATAAACATTAGCATAGCACATTAGCACATTATAATGAATGTGCAAATGAACCAGAGATTATGAACCTACGTATGAACCCTGGCACGTTACGGTAATGTTATTACATTGATTGTATTTTGGCGGTTCAGAATTGAAATATGCACGGACTGTTGCTAAAAGTCAATGCTGTATCACGTTGGAAATATTCCCTACACCAAATCCAAACCTAAGCCTACCTGACAGCGTTAACAAATACAAAACTGATATGAAAACACATTTGTTGATGCAACCGTGCCATTTTAACTTACTTTTAAAAACCTATCGTCTATGAAAACCCATGGATTTATATGTGTTATGCTAACATTCAGAGGCATCAGTTGTCAAATATCCCAGCATATTTTTATTGTTTTGAAGTCATAACATGATATTCTTAAAGTAATTCTGAGAAAATTACGCTTTATTCATTTCAACTCTGTAAAATAGTGTGAAAAAAGAATAAAAAGTTTTATTGCCTCTAGTTTTCATCTCTTTTGGAAACTGCAGTGATATGAACTTATTGGTACATAGTTTGTGTCTCGTTAAAAATTTGCACCAAGGTACGTTCATGCCACGTGACCCGGTAGAATATAGTGATTGTGATTCTACACAGTTATTATTCGATGTAAAGTCCCGGTTCACAACATTTGTTTGATTAGAATAAATTCAAATTCTTGCAGGGACCAAAGATTTTCACACAATTGGACCTACGAGTGCATCAAGCAAGGAGCCAAGTGGAAGATCGCTTTTAATACCCCCTTAGGTCACTTTGAAGACAGGGTAGTACCCCTTAGGGTCATGCTCGATATCTTTCTGTTTCTGCTTTTTTCATTGTCCCTCCAGGAACATGTCCAGCATGTTTGTCGGGTTCTACAGCATCTATTAGAGAATTGTCGAGAAGTGCATTCAGTTTCATTTTTGGGATCAGTCGTGTCCACCGAGGGCATCAGTACGGATTCTGCTAAAGTGCATGTCGTCATTGTCCTGTCCCTGATTCTCGTACGGCTCTCCAAAGATTCTTGAGGTATTAAGTTTCAAGTAGCCACCCCCCTACGGCCCTTACGTCAACCAAGTCCCATTTCATGTGGTCCAATTTGACTCAAGCGTTCGACCGAATAAAGGAATCATTTATCTCAGCGCCCATTCTGGTTACCCCAGATACTTCCCGACAAAACCCCACCAAAGGCCCACCCCCCCAGGCAGGAGTATTAATCTTCAGTTTCTGTCAAGTCTTAATTTTTCCATGCCTTCCTGAGTTTGCATCAGTGCATTATCAAGCCCTGTTTCTGAAGCGGCAGACTGCCTAAGTTGTGCGAACAATAAACATTATTTGACCTTTACTCGCCTCCAACTCTTGTTTTGCCTGACAAACATTTTCTTCATCTCTTCCATGGAATATGACACACAGCAGACATTCAGTTGGCTGCAGTCTCCTGGACTGTTTTTTCAGAGCAGTTCTGTAAACTATCTATGAAGTTAGTTGCTATGGATCTCAGTCTCCTTCATAACAAGTCTAAAGTTCCACTGGGAAAACATTATTTTAGGGTCTCTTAGCTAGTTGCTTACCTGAAACAAACAAATAAACCATGAGAACATTAAGGTAACACTTTCTTAAAGGTTTTATACGAATATACGATAAATCTTACAAATAAATAAATATACTTCTAGATATATCATCTAAATATATATGTATAATCTAAATACTGAATTATGTGATATCTTATGCTGAGATAATTTACTTTATAGTGAATTTAATGATAGGAAAAGTCTCAGTCAAAATCGAACACTGAAATAAAGTGTGACTTATTTTTATTATAAATTTTTTTAAGGAGACCTTGACATACAACTTTTATTAGTAGCTAAAATGGTCACAATGCACCCAAGGCCCATTTCCTAGAAAATATACTGATAAAATATACTAATAAATCTTTAAAATGAATAAATGTACTTTTATTTCACAACAAATTGCATTTACTTTTATAGTGAATTTAATGATAGGAAAGTTTAACGATAAAAAATGTAAAAAAAAATTGTCTTGTTCTCATTACAACTGGCTCTAATTTTAGATATGGTTTCCCACTCTTTCATTTTGTGCTTGATATAACATAACCTCTCAAATCTAATGTTCGGTTACCAAATATTTAGATACCAGAAACCTCACCCACTCTGACATCATCAACATGATTCAATATCACACGTATCCATTCCTGCAGAATATAAAACATATTCATTCACCAGTGAGTCAACATCCCTGACTCCAGAAACACACTTTAAATGGCATCTTTCCTACGGTTTGTGGGTGTACCTGGAAACTTTTTTATTTTTCTTTATTTAATTTTTTTGCCCAGCATCTAAAAGAGTGAATTAACAGCTATTTGTATATTGATAACTGCTGTATATATATATATATATATATATATATATATATATATATATATATATATATATATATATATATATATATATATATATATATATTTGCAATTGCAGTTTGCAGTTATAATAGTCTCCTCACTGGCCTTCCTTAGAAGACCATTAGACAGCTGCAGCTCATCCAGAATACTGCTGCCAGGATTCTGACTACAACTAGAAAATCTAAGCATACCAATCCTCAGATCCTTACACTGGCTTCCACTAACATTTAGGATCGTTTATAAATCACTCAATGGCCTAGGACCTAAATACATTGCAGATATGCTCACTAAATATAAACCCAACAGACTACTCAGATCACTAGGATTGAGAGGATCATTAGGAAGAAACTGGTGATCCCCCTCCTGCAGGATCCACACACGCTATATAGCCTACTAGTCTAGTCTTGACATATAGTGAAATTTTCAAAACTTTCAAAACTAATTTTCTTGCTCATTTATTTCTATTTTTCTGCTATTTTCTTAAGAGCAACAATCTGTTACTGCACATAAAAAGTATATTCTTTGTTTTGTTTAGTTTTTCCTATCGTGATCGTTTATCGTTTGGCTGTGTTTCACAGGAATATTAACGTGAGCAAACAACTGGATAATGCACCTAGTAAAACTGTCACGCTAAAAAAACACTAAAGCTGGGCTCACGCTACAGGAGTTTAAAATCCGAACCATTTATGAAATCTGGTTGCAGCACACACAAAAGGTTTTTAAATCTTAAATATGCAGACATTGCAAGTTTCTCAGCAGATAATCATACAATTTAATTATTTTCTTGTTTTATTCTATCGTCATAAACTCTGATGCGCTAATTCAGATTATGTTAATACAACTGAACATTCAATACAAACTGAAATGTTCTCAGGTCCAGAAATGTAACATTACTAAACACATAGGTAAAACAGTTGCTCAGCTTTTTTTGTGCAATAATTCTTCTTTGCTGAGTTAAGTCTTCCGCCATTTTGGAGATTACTTAAAAACATATTTGAGGTAATCAGCATTGTTTACGTTCGATGGGAAAGTGCATGTAGGAAAGGGTGCGTATGCGTTTTGATACTCTCTAAAATTGAGGAAGACGTAACTCGGAGGAGTAAATTATGTTATTTTTATTTTCTTTGCGCAAAAAAAAAAAATTGTAGCTTCCAAAACTGAAGTTGAGCCGCTAATGTCACATGGACTGTTTCACCGATGTATGTTTTTAGAGCTGGGAACATTTGAGTTGTGTTACAAACAACTTATGCGACTGTGAACCAAATGATGAAGAGATACCCATAATAGAACTGGAACACATTTCTAAACACTAAGCGCTATTAATGGTGTTCACCTGAAGCAATGTCTTCAGTCATTCTTAAGAAACGTTTAAAAACACAGCTGTTATGTTTCAGTGCTTTAAGACTGATTCCAGACTTTAAGACTGAGTTGTTTTTCGAGACTGCCTCACGTGCGGTTCACGTGAAGAGATCAATGTCTGCGATGGACAGTGTCATGTGATGGTGCAAAACAGCTCTAACCATAACTTCAGCTGTAATCTAGGGAAGCTAACCTGTTGAAAAAAACAGCGTATGATAGATAGGTTAGATATGTTTTAAAGCATAGCTGGTTTGTGATGATCTTTAGTTGGTTCTTAGCTGGTTAGCTCCTGCTCAGCACCAGCACATAACCAGCTCAAGACCAGCTTATATCCATCTTAAACCAGCTGATGATCAATTGAGGACGATCTTAAACTAGCTCAAACCAGCTGGAATGCTTTAAAACAATATCAGCATATGCACGTTTTAGAGTTTAGAGTGCATTGGTCAGTGTTCATCAGTATCAGATTATGGGAAATTTATTTATTACTATCACACACTAGCTTTATGCTTTTTTCACAGCACAACAGAAAACAGGTTAAATGTAATACACAGCACTGTTTACTGTTGGCTACAGCATAGGGCAGGTGACTGAGAACACGTGTCTATAACTCTAAAAAACAGCATACGCTGGTTAGGTATGTTTCCACTGTTGGATGCCGACCAGCTTAGGACCAGCACATGACCAACTGAGGAACAGCTTAAACCAGCATCCATGCTTTAAAACCTACCAATCCAGGGGCACATCCTGATTTTGCCGAGTTAGTTGTGTTGACCAAGGAACCACAGTTCAATCAAAAAGATCTTGAGAAAATTTATAATACAGAGAATAAAAGTACTACAAAAGATCATGTTTGCCCTTTTTCCACTCTGTCTGCTCAGACTATGAGTGATGTAATGTTAAGTCTTGATTCATTTAGTTAATTTAACTCTTTTTTCCCTCTGATGTCCGTGTTGGTGGCCACAAACAGTGTGAGTCACATTAACTATATAATGGGGGAGAGACAGGGTGGGGACTAATATACAAATAGATGACTGTGCAAGGTTTGTCAGTGAACTTTCCTACTCAAGCAGAGCAAGAGGTTGTAAGTCTGGCCCGTTGCTAGGCTGCTTCACTGCACAACTCTCCCAGTGTGATGCCTGTAATCTGGTTAAAGAAAAAAATTTACAGTTTAAGTAGGAGAAGATAATGGGTTTAATCCTGGAGCATAGTGGATGAGTTGAATGACAGCAAGAACCCAACATGACTTTCCATAAACTGTCTAAAAATATTTCTTTGTAGTTTATGGTGGATTAAAATAACTGACCAGACTTCTTAAAATGTAGATCAATCTACAAGGCAAGTATTTGTTCATTCACATAAAACATTTATTGTTTTATTGCCATTTGCAAAACGCTCGTATACTGTATTGTTTTATGAATTACGTCGGAGCTTTATGGAAATATCACTGACATCTTCATGTGCGTCACATTAACTTAAACAGGTTATTTCAGTCCATTTGCTCTTATTCAAATAGTCTTTTTCTTATGTTTCCACCCTGATGACTCACTGGTGCGGTCGAGCTGCTTAATGTCACATTGCAAATGGAATTTTACAACGTATAACAAATAATGAAATAGGAAGTTCAAAAGACAATTTAAAATGAGGTAATGGTGTCAAAACTGGATGTTTTATTTATCTTGTAAAGGTTTTGAATCATTTTATGCTTTGTCAGTGTGTGGGCAGAAAACAATGGGCATGCTGTTGGATTTAGATCAGTTTCGTTCAGGCTTATTAAACACTGGAGCGACATTTCTGAGACAAATGTTACAAAAAATTTTTTCAACCTGATAATCTATGCTGTCTTATCTTATTGACATGAGTCTCTGTTGAACTAACTTAACTGTATTTTATGTAAGTCAGTAAGTCACATTGTAGATGCCATAGCTTTGGACAGAAATGGACAGAAAATAGAATAATTGGTTGAGCAAAGCATTTGGTTAAAGATTTAGCAGAGAACAGAAATATTTCTCTCCACAAGATCAACTGTTCTCAAATGATTATGCATAGTACAATGTGAGCACATTAATTCTGATTTACTTGTACATTGAGGGCTGATTTTCAAGAAAAATCTGAAATTGCAACAGTATCTCCGACTTAAACCTATTTATGTAATGATGCTGTTATTGACTATTTTCATGAAATTATTACTGTTACTATGAGATATTGTTAATATAAGATCTAAAAACAACAAGCAGCAATCATAAAATGACAAAAACGTGGGAGTCTCAAGCGTCAGCTAGTTTTATAAGGACGAAACCTCTGCAGCGTGGAGGATTGCAAAACTCTAATAGTCTTGCACAACAAAACAAATCACACTTTAGTCAGATTTTCTTTGAGAGTAAGTAGGGAGACTTACTTAAGAGCAGTTCTTCCAAAAATGTCATCATTCGCTCACCTTCAAGTAGTTCCAAACCTGTGTGAATTTCTTTGCTCTGCCGAACACAAAGGAAGAAATTTTGGAAAACGTTTGTAACCAGGCTGTTTTGGGTCTCCAACTGACACCCATAGAATTTAATTTTTGGGTCAACTATTCCTTTAAGTTATTTGAGGGCCATACCGAGCATAACTCATATCCAGTTTTGACAGCTTCCTCGTTTGCTAGGCCTTCACAGTCATGGAGAATCAGATTTGGCAAAGTTATGTTTCCAGTTGTCAGTTTAAAACAATGCAATTATAATTTCTCAGGAAACAGGCAAAACAGAAATGGAAGTTGTTGGGGAAGTGACTCTGGGAAGGCAATTAATTAAAGTAAACTGGGGGATAAACATCTGGAAAAAGTCCTGTCTGCCCATATCTGGCATGTGTATTGTCCTCATAGAAGGAGGACATTTCTAGAACAGTGCTAAAACAGCGCTTTGCAAACTTGGTTGAGAAAATGATTCAAATACATAGACGAATGAGAAATTAAAAATACTGTATTTATCTTGAGAAGGATTTTGTGGATGACAAACAACTGCCTGACAGATTACAAAGCATGCCTACCAATGGGGATTCAAGCCAGTAAAGCACACTCTATTTAAAGACTGTAATGGAATGTCAAGGAAGAGGTGAAGTTGCTACTGTAATTTCCATTACAAATTATTAGTAAAACTATTATTAGTGATTTTCCCAGCAAACCCTTGCCGCTCACAAGCAGGTATTTCAAAGTCACCGATAATCCATAAAGCAGCTTTATAGGTTCAGTGGGTTCCACATCAGCTCCACAGAGCCACCTCTCACAGTGTCAGTTTATTTTAGCCTATGGTAACCCTGGCATGCTATTCTGGCACCATGACAGAGTGCAAAATATTTTTGCTTTATCGTCTGGTATTTGAGGTGTCTCAATGAGTGAGTAGTCATAATGAGTCTTTACTGAACAAGAATTGCATACATCATCTCTCTCCTGATGAGGAAAGATGTATAGTGGGGTTCTACGATATAGAGGCAGGAAGGTCCAGTTGCCCAGTCAGTCAACATGTTTGTCATTCACCTTTGAATATCTAAGTGATTATATTTGGAATGAGCTTGCTCTTATAGCCACTTATCTCCATGAGTTAACAAAGACACTAGAACTTGTTGTTGTAGTCGATAACATAAAGCTTCAACAGATCATCCAGTTATCCCTTAGAGTGGACTACTGCTTCTAATCCTGCCATTATACACATCACGTACAGATCTATCCCAGTACCCGAGGAGAGATTCAAGAAATTTGATTGCCCACTGCTCTAGGTGTGTGTTTACAGTGACTCTGGATTCAGTTCACCTTGATAAATATCTCTTGTACCTTAAAGGTGGGGAATGTCATTGGTCCCAAGGCCATTCAGATGGAAAATGTCAACTGTCCACCATGAGGAAGTTGCAGTAGCTTCTCAGATTTATTAACTTTCATTTTATCAGCAGTTTCAATAGAGTAAAGCCACCCCCAAAACCAGGATACCTTTCACTGACTCAAAATGCTTTCGCCACTTTCATCTCAGCATGTCAGGTGATTGTTATGCAAGCATGATACAAATTATATATTTTGTTGGTTAGCCTACAAGTGATTCAATTCAAACTGTGTGGCATTCCTTAAAAGGAATATTGGGGGTATTAGATGGTATTCATTTATAAACAGGCTTTTCCTGTGTATTTGGCATCAGGGAGACTCGCTAATAACTTTTGTGAAGGCGAGGGTGATGCCACTATGTATCTGGCTTTACATAGTCGCTCCAATCATCCACCCAAGGGTAAGGTAAGTGTAACCAAAATTATTCTCAAAACGTTTCGAACGTTAGCACCATCAAGTCTAACTATTCAAAGCATGCTGGGAACTGGAGTGCCAGTAACATCAACAGCAAAAATGTAATTATTTTTGAGTACTTGATTGGTTCGTATTTACTCTGCATAATCAGCAGATTACACAGTTCACTAATTATATTATTTAAAAGCAAAGAAATCAAGATCAAAAGAGAAACATTTAGAATTTTGTTTCGATCCCTTCCAGAATTTTCTGTTTCTCCCTTTTTTTTCCAATGACTAAGAGCAGACAGCTGCTCATGAGAGCATTCAGATCTGCCAGGTGGCCATGACTATTGCGAAGCTCATTCTGATAAAGTGTCCTTGTTGGGTTGGCAGAGCCGCTTGCAGCAATCAAGGGCCACGGGTTCTCAGCGGCGACTGGCAGGAGAGCCGATATTTCCCTGACAACTCACTGAAGAGGTCACTCAATTGCTGCTATTTGCAGTGTTGAGACTGCAAGAGAGGCAAACCCTAGATTAAAGCTCATTCACATCTCCTCTGGTAAAACAACACATTCTCTTGGGATTTGTTTGATCCTCAGTTCTAAAAGATGGGATATCCTGAGAAAAGGGACTTGATGAATATTACAGAGTCATGTTATGAAATAAAGAGGAATTTAATTAAATATTTAATGCTGTATTTTAATGTTAATTATTTGCCCCACCTAAAAACTCATTGTAATGCATCCAAATGATTTACACTTGATTTTTTGTTACTGATTATATAATGATTAATATTTGTAAAAAAACTGTCTAAATTGTCATGAAAATAATAATACCTTTTGTATATAAAAAATTTAAAGTAATATATGTGTGTGTGTGTGTGTGTGTGTGTATACATAATTAAAAAGGCTAAACTGTGTAAGAATTGGAAAAAAAAAAGATAATAATAAATGAGAGGCAGGAGGCAATGTTGTTCAATTTTACCATCTAAATGTTTTATTTGTGTTTTGCAATGACACTGGCTTTTGTAAATCTCTATTTTCTTTTGCACTTGCTATCTTAGGAGATGCGTTGGAATTGTAAACAGTGAAAATGATAAAATACATTTCATAAAACTACTTACAAGCAGTGTACGTCCAAGGCAGAGGACGACCATACCTGTTCCCCCCCGATTTATAACAATACATGTCATTTTATAGCTTTAAGGTTCACATATTTACATAGGTACAGCAACGCCTCATGGCACCCACAAAACCTTGTGTGTTTTTATCTTTTTATCATTTTTTCTTAAGAATTATATATACATCCATTAACCCGGCTGCCTGCTGCCAGGGAAACACAGTTACAATAATTTGTGTACTAATGTAATTCTTACATTACCTGTAACTTACAATAAAATTAATACAGAGCTCAATCTATTGTCTTTTTCATAAAAAAGGTAAACTTATCCATAAGATAAGTCAACAAATGAAAATAATAAACATATTGCACTTACTTCAGGACAGCTGTGGACCTGGATCAAAGTGGAAAAGGGAAATTCAGCTGAGTGCAATGAACAAAGCAACCAGTGAAACCTCTAAATAAATAACTAAATTTTTTTGTATTGGTAAAACATGTCGTCTTATCAACAAATATAGGGAAGATCCTAACTGACCTTGTGCCCTATTAAATATAGAGTGCATGATTAAACCTAAAGTCCGGAAAAACAACATTTTAAGTTTAGAAACAGAAGGTTAAGTAGGTCTGGAAGCTTCATAGTTGAGTGCCATAATGTCCTGAGAATACTGTCTCTTCCATTCTTAATGTGAAGCTACAATGAATGGCTTATTGGCTTTACATACGCAGCTAAGCATGTTTTGTATAGTCTTTAGAGACCAAAAACAGTCCATTTCAAGCTCAGAGCGAAATGCTCCAGTCTTCAGATGCGGTTTGGTCCAGTCCTCTAGAGCGTTTGTACACTTATTTATGATGTGTGTATTAAATGAGGGTTGTGCCAGCATTTTTTTGCACCCCTTCATGTGATATGGAGTCGACAGACATGGAGGAAGGTTCACAGGAACACCACTGAGCGATAAGTGCATGATCATCAATGTCTTCTACGTGCCATCCAGACATCCAACCCGTAGGCACAAGACATTTCTGAAATGTCCAGGAAAGTCATCATGAAATGGAGAACAAAGAGAGGTGCAGTGCTTGAGCAGAAGAAGAGAAACATGCTAAACAGTACCCAGCTGTCTTAGTGTTAAAGAGGCAATAATAGCCTCCTTTGTCTCCAGTACACTTGGAAAACCAATTAAATAATAAAATTCAAATGGGAATAACCAGCATTATTCAGCATGGTGGTGCCCCACTCGTCCAGCGCCACTAGGTCGGTCACACTACCTTTTTTCACCTCTTGTAAACGAAGCCTTGTGCATTTCTCCACTCCCTGTCTTTTCACCACATTAACAGATAGAATGGCTGATGAGAATTAAATGCTAAGTGAAAGTAACCTCTTCAATGCTACTTCATATAGTCTCTCTTTTTCGCTTTCTCTGCCATCTTAGGAGGAGGAGGATGTCGATGTGGTGCTGGGTTTCTTTTGATTCACTAAGTCCATGTAGAGTTCTGAACGCAGAAATCGAGGGTACGAGTCTTTCTCCATCAGGCCATATATCCTCCTCTGAGCCAGGTCGAAGCAAGAACGATCAATGTTTTGCAAGTTTTCTTTAGTATGTTCCCTGGTGTAGGAATCCAGATTCACCTGGAGGACAAACAAAAAGTCATTACTTCCAAGTCAAGAGACATTTAATTCATGCTACATCTAGGTTACTGACAGTATAGATAGAAAGCTTGTATGTGGATTTCTCCTAGTCCATTTATGGGCCGTCTATAGACCTTCTGCTCCAGGCCAACTTCCAGCAGAGCTGTATCCCTAATTAAACACATCTGAACCCATTAATCAAGGTCTTCAGGATGACATACTAACTTCTATGCAGGTGTGTTGGAGCTAAACTCAACAGGAAATGGCTCTCTAATGTGCAGAAATGGTAAATAGCATCCAATGCACTATGACTACCGTTACGCATCATCCAAATCTTTTAAATTTAATCCACATGGGAAAAAAGCCATGGTTTTCATTGACTATGAAATCCTTACAATTTGTGAAAAAATCATAATAAAGTCATAATAACTTTGTTAGACATTTTCTTTAAAACCATTCATAAATATTGGCACACCAAAGCTATTAAACTTTTAAAAAGGATTGAAAAAAAACATGTGTGTGTATATATATATAGCTCCTAAATAGCACACTGTTGTTAAGATCTCTTTATAGTAGTCAAAGTAAGCTGAAACCTGGACCAAACTTTACGCTGAAAGTCAAAAATCTGGCACAAAGCCTAGTCTTTAGCTTTACAGCTTGAAAAATTGCTGCGAGGTCCTGCTGCTCAACTGATTTTGAGTTTCCAAACTGCTTTCCAAGTTTGCAAAATGAAAACATGCACTCATGCTATCTGCTCTGTGTTGTGCGGCCAAGAGGGAGGCCATTAGTCAGGCATGACATCATATCCTCCATGGCTGCTTCTTTGACCAATTTTTTAGGCTCATGACACAAAGCAGATTATTTTAAGAACAATTCCGGCCTTTTTTATGCTGCTGAATACAGAATGGAGGCATTATTTATCTGAGGTGAGCGGTACTCAATTCCCAACTGCTATCTGGGCTGACTTTTAGTGTCAAACTTTTCTGTAAAAATTTAACTAAATACAAGATTTCGTCCTCACCTCCTTACAAGACTGGATGGCAATGAATTCCGCAAAGATTTTCTTAGCTTTTGATGCCATCTTGGACTGTGATTTAATCTTCTTGTAATCCTCGCAGGCCAGCCAGAAATCCAGATTCTCTTCACTAAACTCGGTGCGCAAGAAAGCTCTAAACGCCGCCAGTCCATCTGATGAGGGAGAGGGAAAAATAAAGAGGCAGAAAAGGGGAGATGTTATTGGATGGATAAACATAGAACCATGGCAACGGCAGCCTTCACTGAAGAGGCAGCACTGAGCGCCAAACCCTGAGTCACTACTTAACGCATAAACATGAGAACACAACTCCAACCGACGATTTAATTACATTTGTTCTCCTCCGAGACTCCTGCTGCCATGTTCTGGGCACCACGAAACATTTTCATAATTATTCTATTATTATTATTTCTTATTTTAATGAAGTTCCTGAACTTGAATTATAAACCCATTATTTGCACTGAAGGTTGCTGTGCTGCCAAGCACAAAAAGGTAAGCGCTGCAGCAAAAAGATAATATTTCCAGTAATTTTAGATCATTTTTATGTAACCAGCATTTTTACCCAACTTATGATTATATTACAGCACATGCATCACAGCGACTTCCTTATTACACACATTTTTAACAGGCATTTTTTAAGATTTCCTTTCAGTTCTAAAGGCGCCCAGTATTAAAATAGAAGGAAGTGTGGCCCCGTCCCAAAGCACGCAATCACCTTTCCGTTCGCATAAGAGCCTGCTGATAACAGCATGTGGATGCTCTCCGGTTTTCATATGAGGGAAACAATCGCTGCGTCAAATCTCAGAATCTAATCTTTAACTTCACAAAGCGAAAGAATTTGATTAAAAACCATGCAGTGGATGCTGGGTTCCTGTCTGAGTGCTTTTATCTGTGGTTTTTCTCAGACTGCATACGGATGTAGGATTCAATTTATGTAGGATTACTATGAGAGCCATTCACCATGTTCAACAGACCGTTCATTCAGTGACTCAGAGCAGGAAGTCGAGAGAAAGCATGCATGCTTAACACACTGCAACAATGCAGTCATCATCCCTGTGGATTCAAGCCAAGCCAATGGAATCAACCACATCCAATATAACAAGTTCATTACACACACAAGGAAAAAACATGGCATAAAGAGAATATGTCTTACATTTGTGGATGAGCAGCTTGTCCAACGATTCTCCCCACTTCATTGCTTCTTCAGGAGTGGGCCTGCAAATAAAGGCAGAACGGTTTTTCAGCAAACCCATCTCTGTCAGGTTTCTCATTGTGTGACCCATTCGAAGCTCTGCCCTTCTGTCACTTGAGTGTGTGTGTGAGCTTCGGTCAGAGTGTGTGAGTGTCTGAGTAAGTCTCTCTTGGACGGCCTCTTTTATACTGCCCACTGTGGAGAGGAGGGGGTGGGATCAGCCAGCTCCAATTGGATTGCGTGTCAGCCAGAAGCTCCGCCCACAGCTTCTCTCAAAGACCCATTCTTGCCTTCATTGTCTGTCTAAACTCAGCACCTACAGTCTGCCGCTTTAACACTTACTGTGACACTGCCAAATAAGGAAACTGTATCTAACAGGGGAGTGTTATTTATGATAAAACCATCAATCAGATCACAGAGTGCACTTAAAGATGTGCGTTTTAAGACTGTAATTTTTATTTTGACCTACTTACAACTTCTGTGCACTGATTTATAGATCTGTACCATGATACATTTTATATTCTGCAGTTCATAGCTGAGCACACTTAAAACACTAATACTAACAACATCATTCATCCCTATTTAAATGTTTTGAATTTAATTTTAACCCTTTAACTGACAGCCAAATGTATATAAAGTGTTTGTAAATTTGTTGTGTGCTTTTGTCATTTTAATTTTGTATGTCTATATAGTTTTATTTATTATTATTTCATTCATATTTTTCAGCAATAAACTGAAATAAAATAGTTACATTTTAATATATGTTTTATTTCAGTAAACTTTTTCGAAATGTACGAAATGTGTGTTTTTTTTTTTTTACTTTTAGATAACTCTGTGACAAAAGTGGTGATAAACCATATGGCTGTGGAATATGGAATATCTATTACAACCATCTGTTTACCTTTGAAGTACAGATGTGCAACTCTCTTAAAATGAATCATTTATTTTGGGGAAGCACTAAATCACTAAATGGTTATAAATACAAGCTACTTTCTAATTTATAATTTCAAAAAAAAAAAAACACTTCTAAAGGTATTCATCTAAAAGACATCTTTTAGACCGTTCTCAGTGTGTTTGCCTCTTTTAGCCCACACACATGAGCAGGCAGCCACCAGCTGGATCATTACCCAGGATGCAGGCGGACATCACAAATACACACACACACACACACACAAACACACACGCTTACTTGACAGACTTCATGGATTTGTCGAGCTTGCCGACTGGGGTGCTTCCGGGAGACTCATTCCTCCTCCTCAGGAAAGCGAGTCGGTTCTTCATGTCTTTGGCCCTGCACAAAAATGCACAGAAGGGAAAGAGTTGAGTTCTGCAGGTCATAAACCAAGCAGCAAATCAATCGAAGTCGCGGAAAACAAAACCCCGTAAATCCAAATCAAAACCGGCTAATTCAGTAACCCTTAAAAAGTTCTTCCGCCGTACATGTTTTCCTCAATCCACAGTTATCAAAGTTGAGAGGATGCTTAAAGTTCCCGGATCCGTTTTGAGAAACTCTTTCTGCCTCTTGTCAGTCTCTCTTCCTTCTCGCCAGTCCTGTGTCTGAGCGGAAGGATGAGTGAAGGGAGGGTTGTGCCACTCTCCATACCATCGCTCCGCTGTTCAGGTGCCACCGGGAGTCCCGGAGGCCCTAACCTAGGGCCGATGGGCCCCGGGGACCGCTGTGGAGTGCAGCTGCATCTCCAAATCTCCAAAAACCTGACTGTTCACCCCTGGATCCATGTCTCATGAGATGCGCGCTGAGCTCCGGAACCTCCAGATGCCCGTCCTCCCTCTGCCTGACCTCACGTACCTCTTCCAGAGGAACAGGCTTCGCACAATTTCCGCCCACTGATTTCCACTGTGGCTTTGCAGATCCTCTGCCCTCATCAGCTCCATTTGGCCTCTCGTAACGCAAGCACAGGCTGATGACAGTACCAAAAAAAGAAGCTGAATCCCATTTTTGGCCCTCCCAAGGCCACCGTTCCTGCTTAAAGCACACACTGAGTGTTCCTGCGGACCATGCTTGTACAACAGGCATGAGTTGGTGTTTTTAGAAACAACATGAAGTTCGTATAATTGTTCAGCCGATCACAGTTGTTGAGCTACATGAGAACGTGATGCTCTGTATATAAGCTGTTGTATACCAACTTATCTAAACAGAATTTAGTGTTCATGTTCATTGTTCTTTTCTTTTTTTCAGACAGTTGGTAAGAAATCTTTAACTGTATATAGACTACTGTTCAAAGTAACAGTAAGTCTGTGTGTGTGTGTGTGTGTGTGTGTGTGTGTGTGTGTGTGTGTGTTAAACGTTTTAAAGATTTTCTGCTACTTACCACAGCTGTCTTCATGCAGTAAAGCAGTGAAATGTTTTAATTTGAATATAAAATGTCATTTATTCCCATTTTCATTGTCACATGATCCTTGAGAAATCATTTTAATGATGATTTGCTGATCAAGAAAGATTCAATGATTGACCAGTTGATTTTATTTATGTATTTTGTACTGAAAACCGATAACATTTTTCAGGATTCTTTGAGGAATCTAAGGTATGAATAATATATCTGAAAACAAATTCAGCATTTATTTGAAATCTATTTAAATTCCATGTAAATAACTCTGCTATCACTTTTGATCAATTGTGATTCGTTATGACATTAATTCAAGCAATTTTTGGTTATGCACTGATTTGAGTCAACAGTGCGAACGCAGAAACGGCCTTTACAGTGAGACATTAGAAATAAATCTAATTCTGTAATAACCACCGGCTAGTAATCTGACCAAAAAGGTTTCACTCCTCTGGCTATGATGACGGAATGTGTAGACGAGCCTCAACAGGAAAAAGGAAGTCTGCAACTATTTATGACATATTATGTTGCCCTGTAAGTCAGAGCTGCTAAAAATTCCCCCTTTTTAAAGAGGACTAGCTGGTGACCGTGCCGGCCAAAATACAACACCAGGCTCTTCTACTGAGAGAAAAGATCATACATCAAGATTACAGAATTCAAGTAGTTAAATTACACTAAAAGTACCCCCAAGTTCCAAAGCTGAGGCTGTTAGTATCTGAGAATCCAATCAGCTTGGCGAGCTGGGAAATGAGATGATGAAACGTTAGTCAGCCGTGGTGTGACTAACTGAGAGGAAGTTCCTCTCACCAGATGTTTGAGAAAGGCAACAAAGCTATTTTAAAAGCTATCAAATGAAAAAGTATGCCACTTATTGGTGAGTTTAAATGCTACACACCTATAACTTATGAATAGCATATCAAACATTATTTAATATACAATTTATTGCTGGTGTTAACCTTCAAGAATGACGCCATTAGAAAGTTTTGTCAGATTTGTTTGCAATTTTGCAGAATTTGATATCTGTAATTTTTTAATATGTAATTTAAATGATTATCTAAAATCGTACAATCGAATCTGTTATATTAAGATCTGTGACGTTTGATAAAAGGCATTTTAATTTTTATTGTGAATTCCCTGCTGGGGCATAAGAATGCGAGTTTTCTCCGATAACATCAAGCTTTTTGGGATATAAATGGACTCACACACACGACTTACATTTCAAACAGCTCTCAAACGCTGAAAATGCCAAATAATGCAGTATTTTGGATGGATTCCGGCTGATTGCAAATTTGTATGTCAAACTTTGCCCGCTTGCGAAAGAAACGGAGTGGAGGAAACAAATAAATCACGAGATATTTAATTCCAAAGCTCTCTTTGTACAAAAATAGAGGAATAAACGAAAGTTGGCCAACAGGAATGTGTCAGACTGATTTATTTTTAACTTCCAGTGGGAGATCTGGTTTAAAATGAGAAGGTCTGAGAAGGAGGGTGTTGGATCAGACGCACCAGAGGAAAGATTCTCTTCGGTTTATGAGCTTTGGAAAATATTTAGAAGTGTAATGAAACATTTTATAATCCAGGTCAGGTTTCACTGTGATCTTACAAGCTCTGCGGCTTTGACGAAAACACGTTAATGCAAACAATAGGAAAACTGGACTAAGAACAGTCGTTTGAGTCTATAATTTGCGCAGACAGTGACATAAGGCTGAGTTGTTCTCATTCGGTGCACAGAAATCGAGGTTTTGTAAGGCCCTCAGTGACATTAAATACAATGCTGCCACCTACTGGACATGATCATTATCAACACTGTATATGACACCACCAGTTTAACCACCTATAGAAAACAAACTTGCTGGAACTTGATAGAAAGAGAACTCAGTGGAAATGCAGAGGATCTGCGAAACAGCAATTGTAAACTTTGCATCCCATACAGTTTAAACGTGTGTATGAATCATGTTAGAGAACCACACACACTCGCACACTCATAGACTAAATCCAGAAGAGCTGTGTCAATGTTTCTATGTTTCTTCCTGCAAAGCTAAAGCACTGTTCATATATATATATATATATATATATATATATATATATATATATATATATATATATATATATATATATATATATATATAATCAACTAACTAAATAAAATCTATAAAAACTTAAAAAACTTCAAACAGCTATTGTCCTTGTTAAATAAAGATGCTTAAAAGGTTCTTCACAGCTATGTCATAGAAGAACCAATTTTTGTTCCACAAATACTGTAACCTTTCAGTCAAAGATCTCTTTCTTAGCTTTTTTTATCTAAAGAACCATTTTTTCCCACAAACAACCTGTTGTGAAACAGAAATGTTCTTCAGATGTTTACAGAATCGTTTAGACAAAAAGGTTCTTCTTTTTATGAGTGTGCACATAGTTCTTTAGGTAGCTTTGCAGATCTCTGAAAGCATTGTGGAGTTTTGGATTCATTCAGCATTAGTTTTTTCAGTTTCTTAACGTCATTAAATGGACTGGATGATCCGTGTCTGGAAGCACTACCTGTTGTCACTTTTTAGACACAAAACCCACACTGAATTATTACAATTAAAAGCAAAAGGAATGTATGGAAACATAAACCGATACTTATGTATTTGAGATAAAATAAACAAACTAAGTGCTTGACAAAGACATTTTTTAAGTTGGTTATTATCTTTTTATTTCATGTGCCAGAAAAAAATATTAATTTCATTTAGCAAACGCTGTGAACAATGTGTCCTACAAGTTAAAGCATGACCAGCGCAAAGTTCTGATCTCATTAATCGAGTCAGTCACACTAAATTTAGAAGTTGGCAACTTCTCTAAAATACTTGGAAACAACCATCAACACGTCATGTGTTTATCATTACAGAGATAAGAAACAGCCGTCACATTCAACCATATTTAACCTGTCACGTGCATAATAATAAAGATAAACGAAGTGTACTATAAGTATAAAAAATAGTGTCAATGGATCAAGAGATAACCAGATCGCATTTAGTGTCTCTCTTTTAGCCACTAACAGTCCACATTCAGTGAGTATTCCTCCGTATGTGTGTGTGCACGTGGCCAAGGAAACACCCTCTTGCCATTCAATGCCACAGTGTTGAGATTCCACACCGCTTTGCAACACCGTTAGTAATGGCCATGTGGCATCAGTCTGCCTGCCCTTCTGCACGAGAAAAGCACCACGCCAGTGAAAATGTGTTACAGAGCATTAGATCAGCTATAAAAAGAGGACTGCAAATCGCTCAAATATTTAAACACTTGGCCTGCTAGCTAAGATTAAGCACAGTAACCGTGCTGTAACGGAACTTCCCAAAAATGTAGAGTGAGTAAAGATTGCTGGTTTAGATGAGTTTCACCAGAGGAAAATAAGATGCACTGCATGCCAGGTTTATTGCTCTTTCATAGCCCGGGAGCCTAAATAGCGATCTCAGCTATGTTTCACTTTAAGGAAAAGTTCACAAAATGAACTACTGAATCTCACGACCAATTCCTACGTATGTTACGAGGTGGCTAAGTCGTGCTAGTCAATGCAAATTCATACGACCTCACTCAAGCGATTTGTCTAAAACCCCAGTGACAGGTAGGTTTAGGGACAGAGTCAGGTGTAGGTCAGGCAAATGGGCAATTAGCCATTTTGTACTATTTGTACCAATATGTACGAACTGCAGTGAGATCGGATTGATTGAATCCGTAATCCAAATTAAAACTTGAAAAAGTCCATTGCCTGTTGTCCACTACCATCGAAATGCACCAGCGTATTTGTTTAGAGCTATTTTGGAAAGTTCTCATTTGTAAAGTATGCATGATTTATGCATACTTCTCGCTTCACACTCGATTGACTTATTAGAATTAGATTTAAAAACTATGATGCATTTGTTTTACGTTACACATTTGGCTATGCGTTTAGCATATTTCAAATTTCTTGCATTTAGTTTTATCAGGAAATCGAACCCATTGCCACTGCTAGTGCCATGTTGTACTGTTTGAATTACAAAAAGGCACCGCTTGTTGACAAAGTGAATATACAGAACTATTAAATGAATGTCAAAAGCATAACTCCGACTTAAAAAAAAAAACAGGTAAAAGTATTGAAACTTCTATAATCATTTTAAATCATTTGTTCACACCTACTAATCTGCAAGCTGAAACCTTTGAACTGTTAAGCTCTTTAATTAAGACTTTTCAGACGCCATATGGCATAGTGCATGATCGGATGCATGTCCAGTTGTGTCTAAAGCCGTGTCAGCGGGTCACATGCAGCGGGAAAAGACATTAAACGTGACTGCATTGCTTGAGCGAGGCAGCAGTCAAACGTCTATCGTGCTTAAGAGATCGTGACCCCTCATTTAGAGAAAAAACACTGGGCTAATTATCAAGCAGAAGCAGCTGCTCCCGCGCCTCCTCACGGCACAGGCCTGTAATCTCTTGGCAGGAAGGACACGCCCTCACTGGAATTTATCAAATTAGGATGCTCTGATCCAGCTCCTCTGTGTCTGTTGACAGACATTTCCCCACGGCCGGCCCTGCAGGGTAAGCCAGAGATAGAGGAGGAGAGGAGATGGTTGCAAGCCACAATTATCTCCAGGCTTTGCCAATTCCCTCTCTGCCCGGCTCATATTACTGCCCATAATAGAGCTCAGCGCTATTCCAGGCCGTGAAACCAGGACACTTGCTGTGGGAAAGACATTTAGAACGTGACAACTATTGTGATGATTCGAGGTAAGGACTTACAAATGTGATGTGGGTTCATGTCCCAATAGAGGTCCTGTTGTTAAAATGCTGGATTTCTGCACCAAAATATTGATTTCGCTACGAATTATGTCACATTTGTTCAGCTATGTGCTTTTGTGTTCCTATGCATAATACATAAACTCTTGTTTGGACTTATCATCTCAATAAAGTCCTTTTCTTCAATTAAGCTTTTCTTCAGTGCAGGTGCAACTCAATAAATTAGAATGGGCTTCCATATCAACTCAGCAGTGTCACAAACTGATCACCTCCAAGCCACGCCAAATTGAGGCAGTAATTAAAGCAAAAAGGAGCCCCTACCAAGTATTGAGTACTTGTACAGTAAATGAACATACTTTTCAGAAGGCCAACAATTGACTGAAAATTTTTATTTTTTTATTGGTCTTATGAAGTATCCTAATTTGTTGAGATTGGAATTGGAGGGTTTTTGTTAAATATGAGCCAAAATCATCACAATTAAAAGAACCAAAGACTTACTTCAGTCTTTGTGCATTGAATTTATTTAATTTGAGTTGAATTACTGAAATAAATGAACTTTTCCACGACATTTTTGATACATTTTGAGATTTTGAGAATCAAACTGTTGAATCATTCCAGAGACAATTCAAAATATCTTACATGAAGAACATCAGGTAAGAAAACACACTCAGGTTTACTGACAGATTTAAACCAACACAAAATGGGAAAAACACTTTCAGGTTAATGAAACCACCAGACATCAAATTCCAAAAGAAAGAAAAGCTGAAACATCAGCACTTCACGTGAAGCTCTCCCAAACGCCCTGCCAGACGAACCACAAGAGACGTGAACTCCTGTCACCCTCATCTTTTTCCTCTTCTAAAGTAACCTCATGCTTTCTATTTTTACCTCCCTCCTTCCCTCTTCTCATTACTGTGAGAACTCTCGGAGCAGCAGAGGAGACGCTTATAGGAGCATTTGGTCCCTACCTTTCAAGGTACTTCTCAGAGAAATCCACCATTGTGTGTAAGGTGTGTGTGAGGGGTGGAAGAGCAGGGTGCTGGGACAGTCACATTCCTCTAACCGCACACAGAGCCTCTGTATCTTTATATAGCACAGGATCTCAGGGAGGCAGAACTAGCGTGAGCCAATCACAGGCCAGATCTCCACTACCACAGACTGCTGTACCGTGTGTCATTGTGTTTATAGCATGCAAACTGTTTCATACAGTCTATCTATCTCATGTGACACTAAATTGTAAACTAGTAGTATCACAGTTTCTTCAAAAGTATTAAAGAGTTCAACTGTTTTCGACTTCGATAATAATTGAAAATGCTTCTTTAGTGTAAAACAGAAAACTGTTCATTCAGACTGTAATGGCATTTTTGTAATACCGCTGTTTTTAGTTTATTTTCAATAATAAATGCAGCCTTGCTGATTAATAAAGCCTTATTAAGCCTTACAATACAAATTTGACAGACCCCAAACTTTTGGATCTAAACGATATATCTAAAACTAATTACTGAATTGTCCAGGACACGTAGACTATTGGCAGTTTGGCCTTATATATTTATTATTACCCAAAAGGTATCTACCTTTAATCGTAAATAAATTGTAAAGAAAGATTTCAAATTATAAAATGGATATACTGTACACCTAAAGGCTTAAAACCGCCCTAAACCATCCACTAAAAAGCTGATTAAATATCATGTTTGTACATTTGTATTCATTTACATTAGCACAATGGATCGTGGAGACCATTCATGATCACGTTCAGTGGCTTTCACCAGATGCCCAGTAATTTCATCTCAGTTAAATTTGTCTTTGAATGGAAACGTTCATAATGAGGTAATGTGATGACAGCCATTCCAGCCACCACACCTGGGATCTGCGGTCGCAAGCTCATGTTGACAGTGAAGGTTAGAGTCTGCAAATTCATCATGTAATGTGAAAGCAGCTGTGTCCTGGGCCCTTGGGTGAGCCACGGCTCAGCTGTTTTCAGATCAGTTGAATATGCAGACTGAGCGTCTTTCTCTTTTACCAGAGGTCTGCAGTTACACTGATCTCAGATGAGTGCTAGAGTCTGCTTTCTTTGTCTAGTCCGCTGTCATAAACCAGGTGCCAAAAAGGTTGTAGAAAAAAAAAACTTCCCGCTATTAGAGCCAAACCAGGTGCAGCTGCTATTACATGAACTGATATGTGTAGGTGGACTTTTCCCACTTTTCAGCTTTTAGATATGCTTCTAATGAGTTCAAAGCCAACAGTTGATATAAGATATGTTACGACATTAACACACACGTTTGTTTTTGTGAACTGTGGGGACATTCCACAATCTAAATAGGATCTAAATGGATACATACATAGACCCTATATAATAATTAGTGAGGCACCGAAATGAAAATGCACCGAATTGTGCCGAAGCCAAAACAAAATGAAACACTCCACCAACACTTTATACCTACAGTATACAACTATACCAACAAAGCACAATTGAACTTAAAATAAAAAACTTTTTTGGCCATTTTTGAGACCCCCTTCTTGAATCAGGCATGTATTTTTTTTACTGCACAAATAAATGCAGCCTTGCTTAGCAGAAGATAATTCTTTGAAAACACTGAAAAATATTACAGATCCCAATGTGAACACTGTGTGTAATGTATCAAAAGAGCTGTTGTAGTTATTATTATTATAATTATTATGTACACAGCTGACATGTTAACAGCATTAGTGGGTGTCTATATTTGATCACTTGCGTAATTTTTGGCATAATTTGGTCTTTTACGGTTAACAAACATTAGGTGCATTCCTAATAATAAGGGTAAAAAAGTACAAACATGCATATCCCCAAAGGGGAGGATTTTGGAGATGATGTAAAGTTTAGCTCATGTTTTGGTACAAATTTGGTAGACAAGCTTTCAATTAGGCTTTCAATTAGATTTCAATTTCATGAAACACTTTTTGCAAAACACAACACACAAATGCTCTGCATGGGGTTTAGACAATTCCTGCAAAGTCGTACGAGTGAGGTTGCACAAATTCCTATGAATTACCCACCTCATAAAATACATACAAATTATTCACGAGACAGTGTTGTGTTTGGTATACTGTAAGAACACCAGCCTTTGCACTCGACATTAAGATGCAATTAAGATTGTGTTCAAACATTAAATTCACGTGTGAAAATGTGTTCGCTATTGATGATAATTTACTGCAAGCAGCAATGGTGGGATGAATAACGACGACAAAAACAATCATTTTGATTTTGTTGTGTTATAGTGCCACCAAATTGACTACAGGCAGAGCTATTACATGGGTGTTTCTAGGAATTACAATTGATAGGCTACACTGTCAATGCCAGCACTTTCGTATTTCCCTCAATATGATATAGATATTATCTTAGTGAGGTACCTGACCTGACCTTTCAGTGAACATACAGATAATACACTGAGATCACTCAGGAATCATTTAATACATTGGCCAAGCTAGATTAATGAGACCTCTTTTTCCCATATCCTGGAGGTAAACATGTAGAAACACTTCTTTCAAGTACAAGTTTCTCGAACAAGACTCCTGACCACCTTTTAATATTTCCTATTAAGAGACGAATATGATACGATGTCTTAAGTCACTGTGTATCGACTCTTCAACCTTTGAGCACATGTTGTCTACATAATGTCAAAGACATGTGAATTCAGTGAAGAGAAGAGAAGACATGTGGTATCATATTCCTCTTTAATATTGTGATGTCATTCAACTAAATGAAGCACAATTTCACATACATTTCTCAACAGAATGCTGCCCACATTCCACTCTTGCTATAACAACACTTCTGTTATTGCATATGCTGCATTGTGGGTATTCACTGAGTCATGTACAAAAATAAAAGCGTGTGTGTGGACTCAACTAGGCCATCTTGGTCTGGGTATAAAGAATCCAAAAAGGGAACAATGTGGAGTGTGGTAACCAAATATTTTAAATAAAAACCTCTCTGAACTGATATGTGATAGGAAAATGGAGAAGTATTGCATCAGATAAAGGTGGATGTGTGTTGGTTGAATGTCTAATCCACTGTCCCAGTTTCAAACATCAAACAATAATGGGTGGAGTCAGAGTAAACTTTTCCAACAATACAGTCTATTTGAATTTAGACTCAACTAACATTCTGAATGTTAAAACAAAGGATAATTAAACACAAGAAAAACAGCAAGATATTTTAGATATTTAAGGCTTTTAACTGTTAGATTGACTGGCAAGTAAATTACACTGTCAAGGATCCAGTAAAGTATGAAAAACATTATCAGAATGCTCCATCTACCATCAGTGGTTCAATCTAAAGGTCATGAAGCGACGTGAATACTTTTTGTATGAAAACAGAATAAAAATAATGACTTTATTCAATAATTTGTCTTGACTTGTTTTTGAAGCAAACTATTTATGCTTTTCTTCCAGCCGTGATATGTTTTCTACATGTATATTTTCCTTGATTCAGGAGATGAGACAGAGGAAACAAAATATTGAATAAAGTCATCATTATTTTCTTTGCATAAAAAAAGTATTCTCGACACAAAATTGACGTATTGAACGACTGATGGCAGATGGATTATTCTTTTCAAAATTTACTGGATCCTTGACAGTGTAATTTACTTGCCAGTCAATGTAACAGTAACAAGCCTCCCACTTTTCATTTATAATAGAAAAATTGAACTTTCTACTGGTTTGGAACGGCATGGGGCTCAATGTCAATGCCTTTCCTTAACTTTGAATGGAGTGACGTCAAGCATTGTCGAAATGGGTCGTGTCTGTCACGTCGCAACGGGTCCATTGTTGGGTCCATTAAAAACATTTCAAGCGCCAACACAGGCACCAACCAGTCAAACTGCCTTATGCAAATGCCCTAGCACAGACGCTAGCCAATCACATTCATGCAACGCCAAACACTAAACTCACTATGAAGGTTGCTTCAGCACCAAGCGTCAACACTGACATCCCGGGGAGCGTAAGCGATCAATGACAAAATGTTAATTTCAAGCTGGAGTATTCTTTAACTCAGATTAATAAATGTATTGTTCCATGTCTGTTTGTTTGTATACTGCTTACAAGGTTTAGGCGCATAATCCAAGCGTTCTTCTCCATTTTTAGTGTTTCTCTGTTATAGAATTACAGCGCCACATGCTGATCTGGCATGTATACTACATTGTTTTGTGTCAGTTTCGTGGTTTTCGTCTTCAGTTAGGAAAAAAAAAAGATTGGATAGGGAAAGTTCTGGCTTCATATGGATGTAGCCTTAGTCAACTGGTCAATCTGTGACATTGAGGTTTTTTGTTGGTTGAATTAGCTTAACTAACAGCTGAACTTTGGTACGCAGTGGAAGACTTACAGTATTCACGTGAGTTTGTGTTTCCAGTCCTGCTTTCACATGTGTATGAATGGAAGTGAATTCGGTGCAAAGTCTAGTGTTACTGTGACTTAATGCAGCTGAAACAACAGAATGAGAACAGCTGCAAACTAGCAGTGTGTATGCGTAAAATAAACAACTCTCGTTACTTGCGCTACTTGTGCTATGGTGAATTTCCAATTTGAAATAATGTGGTCAGTTATTTTATGTTTTATTTTTATGTTTTCAATCTGCTGTAGTCACCTAGTTCCCTAAACACCTCTTAAAATAAGTGTCTACAAGAAGATTAAACCACTACATCCCTTTTGAGAGACAGAGAGATATTCAGTCAGTGGGATATTAAGTTTTAATCCCTCAAGCGGATCGAGGAAAGTAGTGGCTGCTAAACATACTAGATTATTTCACCACAGATTAGCCTAAGGCACCAGGCCTAAAAGACTAAAGAATAGTGTCAGTACTCTAAACACATCTCCTTGTGCCTTTTAGAATGCATTTATAAATAGAAGATCGATATGATCAAAAACTGAAAAACAACGTTAAGATTATTATTACATTTATAGACATTTATTCAAATGTAAAGTTCAAAATAAAAAATGTTAATGTCAAAAATGTATTTACATGGATAGATAAATATAAATATCAACACAAAAACTCTTTTGAAGGATAGTCTAGACTTTAAAAGTTTGTGGAAATAGTTAATTCTCTGAATGATAAGGAATAATAGGCTAATAGCGACGACTGGTTTGTTCAAGGTGTCACCAAATCTGTTTATTGCATGACTATTTTTACTTTTAAATTTTAGTCACCTCATCAAAAGAAGCATTCTCTCTGGACAATGTTCAAGTTTCATTCAGAAAGTTCCAGTTCACCCTTTCAGACAGTAAAGACTATCTCTCTATTGTGTTGATGAGCACAGGGCAGTTGATACCATGAGGAGCCATTTTAATTCTATTGTTCTGTAGGTGTGAAAAGTGTTAAATACCCAGAGAAACTTTGGCTCAATTCACACCTCACAACACAAAGGATGAGATTAACAGTCTGTGATGAGCTTAACACAGTGTCACACATGATAAGACATGTACACATACACACATACTCACAAGCTCTAGTGAGCTATGACAACAACATTATAACCATCATCGAACTGAAAAGGTTTGAGAAACTATTAATGTAAACTTTAATAGCTAGTGCAACAAATGATATCTTTAAAATTTAAACAAATTCCTAAACGATCTAAATTCAGACTACAGTCAATCTATTTCCCAATTTGATTTGCTGTTGTATTCTATCAAAACTGTCTCAAAACTGGTTCAGCGTTATACATTTCTAAGTAACACTACAGAGTAGGGTTCCATTTGTAAACATCAGTACAATAATACACTTAAAATGATTTTCCTAAAACTATTTCCAGTCAGAAACTGCTAGTAAGTTTAAGAAACTATTTCAAAGAAATGCCAACTAAAACATTGGATTAAGACTAGCATTTTCGTGTACAAAAAGTACCCATATATTCTGTTTCAGTTACAATTTTGTCAAATAAAATATATCACAATGTAGTTAAGACAATTTCAACAATTTCTAAACTGTTTACTAATCTTAGTTAAAATTAATTCCAATATTTAATAATACTGTGCATTATTGGAGTCTTGTATCTGTTTGTTTTATTTAACTGACCCTAGCTAACATGCAATACAAATGAAAAGTTGCAAAGTCACCAATACTGTAACAATGTATTGCTTATTGTAAGATAACATGTTTTAATGCATTAACTAATCGTAGCAAATGCAAGATAAAGTAAAGCATTGCCCATCTCTTCAAAAAGCAAATCAGTTCATGGACTACCATTGCGTTTGCCAGTTTCCCCAAAATTAGTAGAAATTTCATTTTAAAACTTACGAAAAACTGAAGACCAACAACGGAATTTCTGAGCGCCCTCAAATATTTCAAAACAACACATTTAATGCTAAAAAATAAGCAACTTGTGGAGACGGATAACTCTCACCGGCACCGGTTATAAACATGTAACGCAGAGGAAATGGGAATGGGACTTACAGGTTTTTGGATTTCTTCTTCTTGGTCCCGTCAGGACCCACGTCACAGCTGCATTCAGAGCCGGCGCTCAGCTGTGGAAAGACCAACAGTCGGCATCATAAAGTAAGGAAAGCAATGCAGAATTCCAGTACCACAAGTAGCTAAACCAAGACAAGTTAATCCTCACCGCCTGGTACAGGCCATAGCTCTACACTGTGTGAGTGAGTGTGTGTGTGACCCTGGTTTCTGTAATCCTCGGTAGCGAGTGTGTGAGATTGTCTGCGTTTGTGATAGGCTCAGTTGGCCTCCAGCCATGCCTGGATTAAAGCAAGGGGCTCAGACCGTGGAGTCACATTACACTTCCTGTCCTCAGAGGGATATAATAGGCTGAACGGACCGAGGAGAAAACAGGGGGAGGGGGAGCGAAAGTGGGTTGTCAGTCTGAAGGTTTGAGACCACTCTGTATGTAGAAGAATAAGCCATTGTGTGCGAGTCCCATCTTGACCCGTGGTCTGGCTGTGGCCATACATGGCACAAACCTCTCATGTTGCGACTGGACAATAAACAGCTTTTCTAGGCTCTCTCAGTTAGACAAATATTTCCCCTTCTGTATATATAATGTTTTGTATTGGGTCTGAGCTCCGTCAGGATTTGTCACACCTCTAAAAATGAGGCCTTATCGAGCAAAACCACTGTTTCAACAAACTCTTGTGACAATGGCGCATTATTCTCTACACTAGCAAGGTATCTACTTTATTGTGGTGTAGGGTGTTTGGGAGTATGTACTTAGTACATGGATGAATCGTCAGTACATTTCAAAACAACACTACACAAACGCTTTTAATTATATTATTTACAGGTATCTATAAGTATACCCCTTAGAATTAATCACGTCTTGGGGCATGATTGACTTATCTGACAGTCAAAAAACTCTTTAAATGGGTAGCTTTGAATTTAGATGGGAGAGTTATCAGAACCCACCCATGCTCTCAGAAGGGTCAGAACGGTCAGCTCTGGCATCACAATAAAGCAACTAATCTTAGGACCCTGAATGTGGGAAGCAGGAAACCCAGATTCCCAGAGGAGCCATATCTGTAAACTCTGATGCCAGGAGCAGTTGAGGTTGCATTATAGATTTTTTTTCTCTTTACCTCGCAATTGTATAATGCTTCTTGGGTACCGCTGACATTCAAAATATTGCAGTCAAAATATTTACACAAGTTTATACAAATGGCACATAATATTCACTTTGAACTGCTGATTAGAAAAACAAAAATAGGTATAGCACGCAAACAGTGACATTCAAAAGTTTCTTCACCTCTAATTGTTGCTATTTACTTAGAGCTACTTTCCAGCAAGTGGACTATAAAGACTATTAGGTCTGTTTATCATTTTAAAGTACATTCACATCTTGTCTCGTTTTGTTTGATTAAATTAAACCGAAAATCACACTTGATGTAGATCTTTTGGTCAGGTGTGAATACAGCAATCACACTCGGGTGCGGTTCAAACAACCGTACCTAGACCCAGCTGAAGAAGTGGTCTCTGTCTGGTTTCATGATGACAAAATAAATGGATGACTTCAGCATAGGTGCAGTTTTGTTTACAATTTCTGTTTCTTTCACAAAAAGTGCAATGTGAAAGTGAATATCGGCAAACAAAAAAAGTAGCAGACCTGTAAGTCTGTAAGTAGCAGACTTATACCCTTAGACACCCTAAAGAGTATAAAAAGGAAATGCGCACCATGCAAGAGAGACTTGAGCTCTCAGATAACCTTTACCAATGACATAAGCTAGGAAAGGCCAAACTTCAATGCTTCATAACTCTTACTACTCAAAAGTCCAAACAATCAAAAGCCATGGGTTCTCTGAACAATAATTTCTTGGTTCGTAATACAAACAGGAATGGTGGAGGTCAAGCTGAATTCTGGAAGACCAATAAATCTGATTCAAAAAGATTTAGCAGACCGTGGTGCTGCACTAAAAAAACCTTTGTGGATGAATCAAGTCAAGAAAAGCTTTCCTGTCTCCTCACTACAAAATACTCCGTCTGAAGTTATAAAATGAACATCCAAACAAATTTGACATGTTTTTGAAACGTGAAATAATGAAAAAACAACTTTTTTGGCAGTAATTAGCAAATATGCTTTTAGAGGGAGATTCTGCAGAATTTCATTAAAAGATCACCTCTGCAACTGTTCAGCATGGGTTTGGATGAATCATGTTGGATTGTGTTGAAGCCAGTGACATGGGGAACATTTTACTGCTAGAGGAAAGAATAGATCTAATTAAACAACTTGAAGCAAACATTACTGTCTGT
This sequence comes from Puntigrus tetrazona, assembly GCF_018831695.1. Taxonomy (NCBI): domain Eukaryota; kingdom Metazoa; phylum Chordata; class Actinopteri; order Cypriniformes; family Cyprinidae; genus Puntigrus; species Puntigrus tetrazona. The sequence continues at coordinate 28,116,266 of NC_056703.1, read as the reverse complement.
TAAAAAGCTTAATATGATAAGAGGCTGGCTTCTACAACAGAATCATGCTCCTAAACACATGCAAAATCCACAATGGACTATATCAAGATGCGCAAGTTGAAGCTTTAGCCATGACTCTCATTGTCAATTTCAGCATCACTAAAATTTTGAGGATATATTCTCAAAAGAGCAAGACAAACAAAAAATGAACACAATAGGATACTTTTGCATGTAAAAATGGGCTTCCATATATGTGTTTACACTGAAATCCATCAGTAATGCTGGCGTATTGTATCGAATTAGCTGTACGTTGTATCTAAGAATTTAAGAGATAAAGTAATAGTTCACAAAATCATGTTTTACACTATGCCTCTCAAATCTTTTTCACGTTTACATGCACAAACTTGGTGCATCCCAGCAGGAAATGTTTCCCACTAAGTTTTACGTAATGAATGCCAAATGGCATTCCATTTTGTAGCCAAACACACTGCATGAACAACAGTATTTCAGTATTACAGAGAGGAAGGTTTTTGTGAATAATACTTTAATTTTGGCTTTGGTAGACTAGAAACATGGCATACAAGTTATATGGGTGTAAATGAAATACAAGGATGACATAAATATAAAGAAAAGCGTCAATAAAAGAATTGAATTATTATGATGAAAAAAATTACATTTTATTACTAGATACAGAAACCTTGCACCCTGAAAACCTTTCTCTTAAATGCATGCATTGGTGTGTATTTATATATACATAATAAATATGCACAGCACACAACAAATATTATAGATTAAATATGATTCATTGTTTGACAGCATTTTTATCTAACTAATTCATTCATTTTCTTTTACATTACTGATGTGTTTACTGATTAATGATTTTATGCTTTCTTGGAAAAGAGCACCAGCATATATCAGACTGATTGGAGTAGATGGTAGCAGAATTGAATTTAGTTCATGGGTGAACGATTCCTTTAATGCTCTGGACTCTGTCCAAAATAGCAGTGACTGAGAAAATAAACACCGGTGTGCTTTAAAGAGAGTGGCTCAGCTTTGCTTCAGAAGGATTTCCCCAGAGTTTATGTACAAAATGCTGTTCTCCAATGAAAAGAGCCCACTAAAATGCCAAGTAAAAACATTAGAATGATACTGACGTAAACGCACACACATAAAATGACGTTAGAGAAAATCCATTAGTGTGTGACCAGCAGGCTTCTATAAAACAGTCATGCCAAGCCTTCAGGTGGATTGCAGATGTAACAATGTTTACCCTAATGTTTCTCAACAGGATGTTTATGAATTATGTTTCCATCACTTGCCAAGTAAGATCACGTCAGTTTTTGAAAAACACTGTTTCAATGAAACTTTACAGAAAACTATTCTTGGGCCATGCAGTGATCAAGATAAACCAAACTGTGGCAAACAAATAACCTAAATATCTTTATTCAGCTATCATTCTCTGGTAATAAATGCCATAATTATCTAAATATGTGGTATCCAGCACTGACAACAGGGACGTTATAATAGAAAATTGTGTAAAACCTGTAAGGATAAAGCTTAAACAGTGAGGATAAGGCTTCATGGACTGGTTGATGTAGGCTATGTTGGGTGAAGCGTTTCTCACTCTCTGGCTAGTATAGACTGTAGTGTCAGATTGCTATGTAAACAGTTCATTGCACAGTTCATGTCGCTATAACTGTATTTATTTATTCCAGAGCAGGTGGGCCATATTCTTAACTATGGTGACGTGTGTGTATTGGCGCACTAAAGGGTGGCCATAGTTATGTTCCAATACAGAGGACTACTGAACATCACAATTGTGCATCAACTGGACTGTTTTTACAATTTTTGGTTGCCAGGTCATTGCTTATCAGCTGCTGGGGTGTTCTGAGTGCTTTTAACCTAGATCCTGCTAAAGCGTTCAGAGTGGTTACTATGACGTTACTTAAATCCCTAATGCAATAATAATACAGCAGGCATCAATAATATGATGTTTGCAAACTTCAATAATACTTTCACACTGTATAATGCTGTCAGTAACCATGCACTATATGAGTAATAGCCTGCACTCTTAAAAACACTGGGTTGTTTTTTTCACCCTATTGATGGGTTATGCCCGTTGGGTTATTTTTCCACTGTTGGGTAGTTTTTGTGTACCCCAGGTGTTGGGTTAGTGGCTGGGTTAATCTCACTTCCCCTCTCTTTGAGCGGGCACTTTAACCTAGCCGTTGGGTTACAGGCGGATCGCTGGGTTTTCATTTTTCTCAGGAGAGAGCAAGTCCCCAGCGTGTTGTTGTGTTGTTAATTTTATTCACACGTCAGCTTCTTTCAGCTACGGGTGAGATGCATGGCCATGGTCTGAATTTTGTAGTTTCCCGAGGAATAGCAGCCCATCCGCTGCTCAGATTTCAACGATACACCAGCATGAGAATCGCAGCTGTTTCGGTTAAAAAGGACAATAGAGAATATACTAAAATTCTAAAATGCTTGTTAAAAGAGTATGTAAAGTTGCAAACTATACTGCAGAATTTGATTTGTCTTATATTGATGTTGATTTGCCCATGGGGTTTGCCCATGTTTTCACTTATGTTCACATTTTTACTGTTGTCTCTAGTAATTTTTGTGTCTCCTTTTTAATTTCCATCCTATGTTTGGTTCAATTGTAATTTTCCAATCAATATTTGAGTTAATTAAAACAACCCAGCAGGTTATGTTAAAAATAACCCAAATTGAGTTGTTTTAACGCAGTTTTGGGAGCGTGTGTGCGTATCATCAACAACCATGTGAAAAAGAAGTGTACTTAATCACTTACTTGAAATTAACATTTTATTTAAAAAAAACTTTACTGTACATTATACAGTAATAATGAAAGGTCACTTAAATGGGTAACACTTTTCCCTCAATAAATTCTCAATTTGATTCTTATTAATAATTAGTAAAGTAGTTGTTAAGTTTAGGTATTCGGAAGTGTAGTATAATTAGCACTAATAAATGACTAATATTGTGTAACCATAAAATAAAGTGTTGCATAAAAACACTGAAGTTAAACTAATATAATATTCATATTCAGTTTTTCATTATTTCATTATATTCTTTTACAGCATATTATTTCAGTAATAGAGACTCTTTTTAAGAGCGAGCTAAAATCGTCTTTTTCACGAGGACAGTAGGGTCTTTAATATGAGCTTTGTGAATGTTAAGATAAGCTGAATGCTGTTGGCACTGTAAAAGACCCTGAATCCCAGTCTCTGGGAAAACACTGCTGGCTCATGCCCTCCTGTGCATACCACAAAACACATGCTCTAACCCTTCGTCTGAATTTCTCGCAGCATGAGTCGGGGTTTGCGCACTGGCCCTGAGCTAAAAATAACCTACCCACATGGGCCGCACCGCAGAGAAAGAAAGAGAGAGAGAAACCAGGACAAAAAAAGGGAAATCTGTTAGGAAACATGTCGAGAAAGCTATATTAAACAATAAAGACAGAAGACAGACGCATTGAGGAGGCAGATTATACCTCAAATCCCATGTGGCCATACTGCTGAAATATAGAGAGCCCTGGAATTACTGATAGTATACACACACACACACACAACCAGTCTCATACTGCAGTCAGATGTAACCATGCATGTAATTACATCTAATAAGTTCTTTATGTAGGGACGTATTATTGTTTTGTTGCTCACACATTCCGTTATACATCCTTCTCGTTCTAAACTACAGCAAGTGCCTGCTCACTTTTTCAGTAGCCATGGTTTTGGAAGTAAAAAAGAAAAAAACAAAGGCTAGACATGCTAGTTTAAATACGATAAGCATGCATAGTGTAACAGTGTTTGACAGTTATTACAAAATATGCATTGTCTGCATTGTTAATGCTTTTGATGTTTCATTTTAAAAACATTACATGCTTTCATTTTACAATAAGAATTTAAAATAGGGTTAATATCATTATGAAATAAATGTTTTTCTCAAATACACGTTGAACACAATTATCGGCACCCCTAGAAATGTTTATTAGTAAAATATTCACATTTTTGAGCACTCCATGGTGACTATGAACATGACATTATTTCTGATGTGCAGCAAAAGATAATTGAGCTTCTAAAGCAGCTTTAAGAAAAGATATAAGAAAAAAAATTCCCATTTCCACCATCAGGTCAAACATTTAAATTTCCGATCAATATAAAATGTTACAAAACTCCCTGGAAGAGGATGTGTATCTATATCGCCGTAATGCACAGTGAGAAGGAGAATCTGAGCGGCTGAACGCTCTCCGTGGACCACAGCTGGAGATGAATCCCAAAATTACTGGTCATTATCGGAAAGGGTTCAAAAACACAAAAAGATACTGGAAAACCAAAGAATTTGTGGGACCTAAAATATATATTTTAAACTGTTTCGGGACAAACATGGGTTTCATGAACAACAAACAAAAGCTGAGGATCATCCAGATAACAACACAAGAATGAAGAATGTGTTAGCCTTTTTATTGTTTTGTTTTTTATTATTATTATTTTTTAAATAAATGCCCTATTATGCCCATGAAACTAAAATATCATTCATTTCTAAGACCATATACAGCATAACCACAACCTTCGCATTAAAAGAAAGTCTGCAAGTGGTCCGGCTTTTCGATATGTACAGTATCAGCGAATCAGGTGTGAGAAAAATAAGTTTACCCATGTGGGTCAATTCGGAAGCCAAAAAACCCGGAAGTACGAACTCGGCCCATTGGTAAGCAAGTGATGAAATGCTAAATTTCTCCAAATATACAAACTCTATATTTTTTATAGCCTAAGGGAGAGTGCAATTGAGCAAATTCCCATTTTTTGGTAATCTATTCCTTTTAATTCCTAATAATAATAGTAATAATAATACTATTATTGGGATTTATACTTGCACAACCCAACTTTTGCAATCTAAAGAGTTACTAACAACTTTTATTATTCCATTTATCCTCCCATTTAATCTTCTGAATTGCTTCTGGCTGGCTTCATTCGACAAATCTAGGAGAAACTTAATTGAAAACAGTATTTCCTACTGCAGTATCCAACACAGAGGTCAGCCCTGCTATTTCTTTCTGGGCAATCGCAGTTTCCGCAGGCCTAATTTTCCTTCGCATTTTCTTTTATTATTATTTCCCTCCTCTCCTTGTAGGTTACACATGGACAATGCGTGTTTCTAACTGACCTCTCCTGTTTATGCTGTGTTAGTCTCTGTGAGGGCTCGGGACTGGAGTTTCCTTGCATTGTGCTGGTTGTGGGTGAGACTGATGTGGATAAGAACTCTGAGGACATAACTCTGCTCCCGAGAGTTCCCGTTTCACAATGGAGAGTGACTCAGCTAAAGAAAGACAGGAAAAGGAAAGGCCTATAGCAGAGCTAGAAATAGGAACCTGTTGTAGGAGCTAGCAGGTGTCATGTGCGTTCATGTACACTAAACCGATGCACGCATACACGGTTCACACGTCATACGCACATCTGTTAAGACTCTCAAACAGCACATGGTTGTTCGTGTTTCAAAGTAAAGGTGAGTGCAAAACTGCTCTTGGGCCCTGTTTTGAGCGATCTGATCAAAAGTGGACAACACAACACTTGTGATCACTTTCATAAATAGTTGAAATCACTTTAGATGAGATCGCACTCAAAGTGAAAGAAGAAAAATAGCACATGACAGGGATACAATAAAAAGGCATAAAACTAACTAATGTTACATTTTTAATAAATTAACAAAAGAAACAATAATAACTCTGTTTCGTTTTTTCGTTTCATTTTTATTGGCTGCAGCAGAGGGCAACAGACAGCTGAAACTTGACAGTTATATTTTATAATTGTATATATCATTTTGGGTCCCACATTATATTAGGTGGCCTTAACAACTATGCACTCACATTTAATTAAATAATTTGATACGATGCACTTATTGTACTTATATTTTAAAAAACACCTACGTATATGCAATTCGTTTCTGTAATTACATTTATAATTACAGTGTTGACCCATTACTTACACCTTAACCCACCCTTAAATAAATCCGTAGCACCAAACCTGTCCCTAACGTTACCCATATCCCACCTCAATAGCAGCAAAAGTGTTTTGGAATATGAGCGCAATTTATTTTGATTTAAGTACATAGTAGTTAAGTCCACTTAATATAAAAAGTGACTTTATAATCATTTTATAGCTAATAATATTTGTCTTCAATCATGTCAGTCATGAATGTAAGTTACTTAGCTGACAAATTAACTTCTAAATCAAAAAGTAATAGATTACATTACTAGTTACTTAAAAAAGGAACTAGATTACATAGAACCTAAGTAACTATAATAGTGAGGCATGCACCGCTATGTAATCAAAAACAATAGTAATGACAAGTGTTAAAGGCGGTAATGATGAATGTGTGTGTATGTGTGAATGTGAGCGCGTTAACCGGCTTTCCTGCTCTTATTGATCTCTGTTAAAACAGAACGTAGCCTCTTCCTGTGTGTGTGGTGGCATCCTGTGATGAAGGATGTTTGTGAATATTGTGTTGTGCGGTTCAGAGTCCCGTAGACTTCCTCTCTCAAGACTATATGGGTCAAAATCCAACAGCAGTTTATTCTTAAGTGTTCCAGCTTTTGAAACTCATTGAGACGTCCATTCAAGCATCTCTGAGTCACTTTCAACGGCATTCCATTGAAATCTCAGCATTCGTGTAGCTCAGATTAGGCAGACCAGTTGGGTATTTGCATTTCTCCAGGAAACACAGAATGCTGATGATATCGCAAGCAATTTTTGTAGAAGATCCAATAATAGGGCCTAATGCCAAGTTTTATGAGAAAAGCTAGGCAATAACAAATAAATTAACTGAACAAGTAAATAAAATAAAATATTTGGGCCACATTTCAGTTTGAGGGTAAATTCTCATTAATAATAAAAAATACAAAGAAGAAGAAGAAGAAGAAGAAGAAGAAGAAAAAAAATTAATTACATGCACTCGTAATTTGCAGCTATTGATAGTCATTATTGTAGTTGTTATGTTTAGAAATGGGGTTGGATTAACTGATCTAAAATATGGTCATGCAGAATAATAATGCGCATCAATATGAAAAGTGCTATAAAAATAAACTTGAATTTAATTGTGCTGATAAAAGGCTAATAAACCGCCAGCATGCTAGTAATATTCATGCTAATAAGCAGCTATAGTTAATAGTTTATAAACCAAATCTCACTAAAGTGTTACATGTATTTATCTATTTACTTAATAAGTTGGAGCGTTCGGGAAAAACATACACGTGAATGCTTTTAATTGTGTTCGAAAAAGCATCTGTTCAGGGTTTGGGATTTTATAACAGGAAAAGAAGGGTCAAACTCATCAAGGCCTCATGAAAGCCAAAAAGCATGTGGATAATTTAGGCTTCCTGAGAGACACAAAGACTCCATGAATTTGTGCAGAGGTGTCTGGTGTCGTGGAGTCTCAGGGTTAAACACGCTGACCTGTAAATGGCGGATACTCGGACACAGATACAGACCACGGCCGAGCAAAACGCGAAAGTATAATGGATAGTTAACCAAAACAAATATGTAATAAAATGCAAAAGGAAATATTAGCTAGGTAGGATGTTTTTCCTTCTCTTTTATGTTCATGACGTAAAAGACCATGAGAAATTCATTTCTGAGAAGAGATATTCCTTTAAGGAACAAACCTGTACAGTTTCAAAAACACCCAATAAAAATCCCCCTCTTCACGCTTTAAAACGCAGTGCCATGCCAGCCAGAGGTTTTGAAACCATGACAACACAGCCCAATAACTTACGGTAACTGGCTGTTACACGGCAGGTTTAACTCATTTACAAACACTTGTACTGCATCATTGGCTTGCTCTACAGTGAGCCGAGGCACTGCGTCTGTCAGAACCGCCACACTGGCACCAGCTCTGCTATGGCAACCGCAGTGGGGTAAAACACACAGCTGCAAATAACCCTCCGTCTATGACGCCTGATGGGCTGCAGTGATTTAACGTCAACCACTCGTGCAACTCTTCCAGTAATATACTCAATTATGCAACTGAATAACAGGACATGTACAGTGTCGCTGGAAAAAAGCTTGCCCAATGCATTGTTACAAACAGCAGAGAGAGCTGGTGCGTCAAAGACATACAGCATTGTTGTCATCACCGCATTAACAAATCATGCACTACATTAAAAATAATGTTCTGAGGTCATTACATTAAGAACTTTTCACAAAACTAAGTGAAAATATGTATTAATTAATCAATAACCTGCTCTTGTAGTCATTTGTGAAATGAATAAAGCTACATACTGTTGAAAATCCTTTAATTATTTACACTCCTCAACAATATAAACTATAGAGCTGTTACAAATTAAAACCAAAGTTACATTGTTTTTACATTGCAATTATGATAAATAATGTTATGAAATTAATGCTTTAAACATGGCATTTTGAACACATATATATGAAATGCTTGGGGAAAATGTAATCATATCATTATATATGAAACTATACCCACTAAAAGATGGCGACAAGTCTTAATCAAATGAGTCACTGAATCATTTATTCAAATGAGTCATAGAATCATTCATTCCACTAATTTGTTCGAACTAGTTGATTCATTCATGAACATGGCAATTTTATTTGTCAATATGTCATTGATCATTGACCCAGTTCTTTTAAATTATTGTGTCAGTTAGGATGTCTGGTCGACCAAGCTTTTAAGAAATTAATTGAAATGGTACCTCACATCTAACTGATTTGACTTTTGCATACTACAGTGAGATGTCATTTAGAGCAGTGATTTCCTTAGAGCTGAGCATAATCTTGATTCCTTTGGAGCTGGTGCAGCAGTGATCGTAAGGTGGAGCCATTGTATATAAGCCCCGCCCCAAAATTCCTTCAGACCCAATCACATGCACACAACCTCGACACCACCCACCATTTTTGTAACATTATATAATGAACTAAAAGCAAATTGTGGAAAAATGATGAAAACCACGAAGATGATGAAAACCATCTTTGCGGAAAAATGTATTTGAAATGTTTTTTTAGTTTGTGTACATGAAGAGAGTGGGTTTTATGACCTATACTGCAGTCAGCCACCAGAAATGTTTGCCGCCATTTTATTAAGTGAAAATGAGTTAATCTAAAAGGACAGTATGATGCCAGTATGTTTTTTGTATAACATTAATGTCATTTCCTAAACATTTCTTCATCACAGGTTCTGCGCTCAAACAGTATGATATGACTGCAGTTGCAGTAGTAACGTCAACAGATTTTAAACTGTGTTAAAGTATACTTTAATTTGAGCAAAACTGACTATATTTAACCCATCTTTAGATGCCAGTTTCAACACCATTTGTCTTTTACAGGCATCTGTGTCCTGCTGAGAGTGTAACTGATATTCGGTTCTCACATTTAAAACAGCTGGGTATGCAGACACATCTATCACATATCACAACCCGTTCTAATTCCCGAGGCGCCAAATACAGCTGTTTGTCCAAGTGTTTTGCGTATGTGAGTAGACAGACATCAAAAGAGCCCTTTAGTGTTTTTATTTTAACTGTAAGCCCATTGCTTTCAATGAGAAATTAGTTTTGATAGACTAATGTGAAGACTATGAAAAACATTTCATGCAGGGGGGTACGAATTAAATTATTGAAATCATTTGAATAGTATTTTTTTATCATTTTAGATGTGTGTTATTATTACTATATAGATACCTTTGTGGCAATTAAGTGAATCCCTATCACTAAAGCTACACTATATCATAACAATATGAATCATATAGCAGAAAGATAAAAGTACAGTCACAATTAACTTAACTCTGTGCTGCATTCAAGTCTTCTGAGGCTAAACAGTAGGACTAATTGAAAGATTTTCATTTGAAACCATATTTTGCTCTGAAGCAGTCGACCTTATTTCCTGACCCACATGTGTAGTTAGATAATACTAGACATGATTAGTTAATTTATATAGTTTTAAATACATTCAATTAAACAGTAAAATCTGAGATTCAATAATTTCAGCTTTTTGAGACTCGATAAGTACGTTCTGTTCATAGCTGACGTAGGCCACCAATGAAAAAAACGGCAAAGAATAGATTTAAATAAATAAATAGTCCAATATAGAAATAAATTTTGTGTTAAACTCCCATAGATTCCCACAGGCCTTCTACAAAAGGCCAGCATATCATTCAAATAAACAGGCAGAGTTCCTTCAGAGTGGATTACATATTTTTCTTTGTGTTGCATATTTTTTTAATTTTCTCTTGTCTTCCAAAACTAATAAGCATTAAAGCATGCCAGCCATTATTAAGGTTACGGGTGCTTAATTCGTTTTGACGAGCATCCACAGGAAATGGCAAACCCAAACTGCTGTCCCATGAAATCCACCATCAAATACTCTGTAGTTATTCTGTAGGTGAAATCACACGATCGTTCAATCTCCATGTCAGATTCAAGCCCTGTTCCAAAAACCTGATTGGCCCACAGTGGCCTACATAGATGGGTCTGCAGACAGTCTTCCGGGAAAACAGGTGGTTCTGACTATTCCTGCACACAAGTGTTCTTTTTTCCTATCGAAACGGATGAAATTCATTAAATGTGACCCCACTTTTAGTCTCAGTGCTGTCTTTTGTGTTTATCATATTTATTCAACCTGTCCTGTGCATTGATAAGCAAACCTTTAGTTGACCAAAAGTCTGAGAAATAAACTCACATATTTTGCATATAGGTTAAACTGATAAGAACAATCATTTTATTAAAAATCACAATCATGAGACTGATCATTGTTGTCAATACTGCACTTTCACCTATATACATATATCAACAGAATGTGAACTAATGCAGTTTATGATTAATGATTTATGACGTTATTATGTTAAATATAACATAATCTTCTGTAAAAAGCTAAAACATTCCTATTATTATTAGGATAAGTTTATGCTAATATGTATAAATTGTTTTCTCAAATTATATTTATGATTTAGTAAAAACCTACATATTTTATAATAAAATATAAAATAATTTTCCTAAAGACAAAAAAAAATATTTTAAAGACCATACACTGAAAGATTTTGTTGGATTTATATTATTTACATGTACAACAGCAACTAATCATTTTAGTTAATCAACATTAATCATTTAGGTAAATAATTAGATAAAATTAATTTAAGTTAAGTTAATTTGCCATATTATGTGATTTATATGGTTCCCTGACAGAACATTTAATTTTTAATTACATTTTTGACACACTACCGTTATGTAATAATAGCTAGTGAAGAAACTGTTAGCAGTGAACAGCACACATTAGCATGCTTAACTGTTCTTAAGTAAAGCGGCAAAGACAGATCCATCCTCAGCAAACGCTCCACTCCTGACCTCTATGGCAACCCAGTGTAATAGGTTCCAACATAACTGAACATTAAACACTTTAGGCCAGATATACTAAGCAGGGCAAAGCATGAGAGTGATCCAAAATAGTGCTGATAGGAATGCAAATTTCTGCAGGTGATTGCAGGAAGTATTTCTGTATGGTTTATACGGGTTTGGAGAGTCTTTTTTCAATCATTAGTCTTCATGACGTAGATGAGGTTTGAACTTCATGGGTATTTCTCCTGCAAGGATGTGCCTGAGAGAGAGAGAGAGAGCCATGCACTGCACATGACTCGCTCTGGAAAAATGTCTCCAAAGAAGTGTGTTTTGGTTGTAAGGGAAAGATAATATTGTTTTCACATGTGATTGTTGACGAAATTTTATAAACAAGGCCAAGCTTGATGCAGTATTTTTCATTTGATACTAAAAGATAGAGCAGTCCCAGCTATAAAAGATCCCAGTAATGATTCAGAAATGCAGACGGCAAGTGAAACGGCAACAAATGTCTATTTTCAATTGCCTCCAAGTGCTCTGCTTTTTTTGGAGAGAAGATGTGAAGATGTATCTTTCTGTACCTAACTGTTTCAATCAACGCAATATACCAAGCTCAGCGCAAATTAGTTAAGTCACAAATCAAGAATAAATAAATAATAAAGTAACTGGAGGCCAAAAAAAGAAGGTTTGCTAGAAGATAGACAGATGTGATATTGAGTGACTCCTAGACGAGGGTTCGTCTTTTATTTCCTGAAGCAAATTAAAAATACTGATGATGTGTTCTTCTGGCATTTCAAATATTAATATGTGTGGAAAAAAATCCTCTCCCTTCCAGCACATACACTCTGATCTCAGACGTGCCTCCTCAAGCAATAATTCCAGCCACTTCATACGCAATATAGCTTAAGACATGTTTTTTGGAGCAATAAATAACAGTGCGAATGCCAGTAATTTGACAAGCTCAAACATTAGTAAAACATTTTGCGTGATTAATTTGCATACTCTCCTCCCATAAGTTTTGCACCTGAAAGTAAAACTCCTACAAATGCAAATTCAATAAAACTAGACAAAAAATGACTGTGTCCATGCCTTTTCATCACTGCATATCTTTAGTAAAACCTGACAGTATTCCAAATTCCAATGCCAAAAAACGGTTTGCGCTGACACAAGATGTTAGTAAAACTGGCCCATTAAGTCTCAATCTAGTCTTCATTATTGTTTCATGATTTAAATACTCTCCTCCTATAAATGCTGTATCTAAAAGGGAAACTTTTACAAATACATACTGTATGCAATGAGGTCAGATGTGAAAACGGTTGTTTTCATGCCTTTTTTTCTGTAATGTTTCACAACAATTTGTAGGTTAATAAAATAACACAACTGTTACACTGTTTTCAGTACACAAAGTATCTTGATTTTTGTCCAGCTCAGTTTAAAATTAGTACGGACGCCCATGTACAAATACTCCTCAACAATGTCCACCTCCATCTTCTGATGCTGAGTTCAGGAACGTTTTTTGCCTCCTAAAATCCCTGCTCTTTAGTCTTTGTGATGTTAAGCTGGAGGTCATTCAGCCCCTTCATGCTACAAAACTGTTCACCACACTCCTATCTTCTGTTAACACAACCCACAATAGCTGAGTCATCTGAAAACTAATGCAGAACGCAAGACTGATGATGTGAGGGCTGTACATAAGCACTTTCCCAGTAAAATGTAATATATATAGCCCACACATACTCATCAAAGTCCAGCTAAGCCCACAATATAGTTTGGTACATATTCACCTAGTTCTTTCTCTGTAAAACACGCAACATAACGTGACAAAAGATGGAAGATATAGACTGTACTTAGTACCGGGGATCATACTCACAGGGGGACAGAAATAAAAATCCCATATGTGGGACCACTAAATGTGTTGCCTTAACGAATGCCTTGAAAACCCTTTATCTCTGTGGGAGATTGAAGGATTAAAAACTCTTGATTATGTTTTATTTACTATCTCTGCAGTGCCCGCAGAGATGCCCAAAATCCGGTTCCACACCCCCAGAGTACAGTGAGGCTTCTGACTAGAAAAACAAAGATCAAGAAGGAGGAAGACAGCAAAGTAAAATCCGGTGGTCCCAAGTCCGGGGGTCCTGGAGGGCTCGACTCCTGTGGTATCAGAGGCTGCTACACAATCACCAGATTTCACTGCTGCTGCCATAATCAAGAAGGCCATCTTTTCCATTCACCTTTTGACTGTTCTGCATGCATGTGCTGCTACTGAGTCCACTCAAGAGCCTGTTCCAGTCCAGGAGCCCTTAGAGTTTACTCCATAGCCTGCTCCTGTCAGAAATGACCCATTCCTGTTCAGAAATGTTGTGTCCAGAGCATGTTCCCACCCAAGAGCCCACTTTGGAGTTTAATCCATTCTGAAAGCTCCCATAGACCACTCCAGAGCCTGCTCAAATCCAGGAGCCCGCAGAGTCCACTGTAGAGCCTGCTCCAGTCTAGGAGCCCACAGAGTCCGCTCCATTCAGGGTGCCTTCAGAGTCCAATCTAGAGCCCATTCAAGTCTGAGTACATTCCACTCTGGAGACTGATCTAGAGTCTGCCCAAGTCTACGAGTTCACTCCTGATGCCATTCCAGTCTATCAGTCTACTCCTGAGCTCACTCGAGTCTATGAAGTTACTCCAAAGATTGTTATACTTCACAATTCTGCTCCAGAGTCAGTTCTGGACTATGTGTTTGCTCCTCAAGTCTCAATCAATTGCATTCCAGAGTTTGCTCCTTTCTACAAGTCTGCTCCAATGCCCACTGAATCTACTCCTGAGCCCACTCAATGTTCAATCCTGAGCTTGTTCTAATCCACTCCTAAGCCTACTCTAGTTCCTCCCAAGGTGGCGACTTCTGCTGCAGAACTTCCTGAGTCAGTGGTGCCAACTTCAGGGGGCAATGGTGCCCACTCCTGAACTCTTAGTCTGTCCTGTCACAGACAGAGACTGTTGCTGAACTGTCTACATGTCAGGTTATGACCATAGAGGCTATTACTAACCCCTGCTTTTTATTGCAGTCCCGTCTGGTCAGCCAGTGGGGTAATCTGCGTTGCCAGCTCCACTGAAGTGGTATTCAACACTGTCAGCATCACTGAGAGAACCTTTGGTCCTGTCAGCCTTACTGTGGTGGTCATCTCCTCTGCCATGGGGATCTTCTGCTCCATCTGCTCTTCTGGGATGGCTGACCAGGGTTGTGCCAGCCACCAGAGGGCACTCTTCAGGGTCTTTATTTGTTTTGGACTTCAGTTCCCTTCACCCATTGCACTGATAATTGTTTCATTACCTTCAGCTGTTTGTCATTTACCTACTAGCGTACCCTGATATATGCCATGCTCACTTGTAGACAGACAGACAGATTTTTAAATGATGCCACTCTCTTTATATTCACTGAAAACTACCAAATTATTATAAATACAAGTAAAGAGTTGCCTTGTCTTGTATTTTTCAGACACCGTGAAAATGTTTGTCCTTTCTCCCCTCTGCAGTTATTCTAGGAAGGCATTAATTTTGTCCAAATGCATGCACAGACAGACACAGGATCATGTGCACATTTAGGATATTTATAGTCCCATTATGCACCAGACACAGGCCTAAAAAAACTGCCTGTGGCTAAGAAAGAGGTGAGAGCTGACATCATTGGAGTGCTGAATTAATGGTCTTGTTCCATATTTTCCTATGTGAACTGCAAAGGAACAGAGGTGAGTTACAAGCCGTATTACACTGCATTATCTAAGATAATATGCCTTCTGAACTATTTACAAATGTGTATAGGCACTATAATCACTTTTTGAAAAGTGATCAGTGACTAAAGTACTAATAATTGAATTACTAATAACAACAGTTATTAACAAACTGAAATGTAACATATTATTTAATGAATATCCAGGCTGTCATTACTGCACGTTCATGAGACTCTATTGATGCAGCAGTTCATTACAACTTGTCCAGAAAGTGGTGAATAATCAAGATTAATAAGAACAAATCAATACCTATAAATCCCCCAAAATTTATCTTTATACTTTAGACTGTGGTTGGACTATGGTCAAGTCAAAATGACAGATGACAGATCTCTTTTCCAAAAAAAGAGAAGGGAATGTGACATCAAAGGTGAGTAAATAATGACTTTTTTTTAAATAATGAAAGATTAATACTGTCAGTTATGGCCGCTGATAAAAGTAAGGGTATATATATATATATATATATATATATATACACACACACACACTCTTGCTTGCACACAAAAAGTCTTTCCATCATGGCATGCATATAAATATGTGGTCTTAAAACTGTTCCAGACAACATCTTTAAATACCATGTCAAGTTAGAGACCAAAATAAATTGTCAGAACGCCACTTAGTGGACAAAACTGAGAGTGCAGCGCTATGTACATTCTAAGCCATATGAACAGATGTATAGGATAAAATTAGATAAGGAATGATGAGCAATATAAAATTAGTTGAACTTGAAAAGATAATTGTCACTTAAATCTCTCTGTCTGTCTATCTATATATTTTCCCTCTGTCTATCTAACTGTCTGCACTGTATGTTACATCATTTACATTTGCCTTCCAATTAATCACCTGTTGCTAGAAATTTTCCTCTATTTAACATTTTTTCTCTACTTATCTGCAGGAACATTTACACATTCTGTGTTCACGAAGACAAATATCAGTACTTCTATTGCTCAAGGTGATTATTGATGTGAATTAATGTGAAGAGATTGGACCAAAACTATTACCTTGTTCTGTACAGTTTATAATGCAAATTATAAAAATCCAACTTTTGATTTTCACCAGCCATATGGCACATGTGACCAGCAGAGCGGGGCTGTGTTGAGACATTTCTATTTCTGTGTGTGGTGTGTATGTGCTTTTGTGAAGACAGTGAGTGATGAACAGAGTGATGCTTACCTATGCATGACTTTCCAGCTTAAAAGGTATTTGCTTTGCTTTTACTTAGCTTTTTATTTTAGCTGCACTTAGTTTTGCTTTGCTAAGTGAAAAAAGCTCAAATCCAAATCAACTTCCCTCTTTTAAAGTAAGTCTAGTGGATTTTCTTGCCGATTTTATACTCATCTGAAAATTTTAAGTCTGACCAATGTCTGGGTATTTGGATAAGTAATATCAACTGCCCATAATGCAAATGGTGAAGAACAAGTTATAAGCTTGCCTTAATTTCTAATGTTGAGTATGAGTATGAGTAATAGTGATGCTTGCTTTGGCCTCACTAGTATATCAGCTTAAGCAAGTAGCATGACAAAAGGAAATGAGTCATAAACCATTTGGCATGCTCACTTAACAAGAACAAGAAGGACTTACTTTTCTTCCAGAAAAGAGCATACACAGCTGGTGCATGGACCCTCCATTCTTAGTCAGCTCTTTCTTCAGAGTTTTGGGCGATGGAAGTGTCCAGCCGCCCTTGTGTGTGCCGGCCACCTCCATGCAGTTGATGGCATTGTCAGATGTGAAGCAGGTTGCGCGAGGGTCCTGGAGAAGGCTGCCCTCACTGTGTGTGCGTCTGCGCAAGGAATTCTGCACGCTGAGTCCACCTGAGTGCTTTTCGCAGGAAGTGGCCTCTACCATGCTCCTCCTTTTACTGTCACTGCGTTCCAGGTAGTTATCATCGCTGTCTTCCTCCTCCTCCTCCTCCTCATCATCTTCATCTTCTTCATACTCTTCATCTGTGCCAGGGGTGGAGAGTGCGTCTGCACTGAAGGACCGATCTAATCGCAGCTCGGGGATAACAAATGATGAAGAAGAGGATGAGGGTGGAGCGTTCGTGTCCACTGCCTCTGAAGCATTGTCCTCGTCAACAAGCAGGGGTTTTTCATCTTCACAGTCTCTTGCGTGTGCGTGCAAGAACTCCTGCTCTTCTTTCTCCTCCGTCGTTGGATCTGTATTCTCCCTCTCCTCCTCTTTCTCCCTGCCTTCATCCTCCCTCCATAGCTCATTCATGCTGCTCTCGGTGCTCTTCCCATCTTCTCCCTCAGTGGAGGGCGGAGGTGTTGGTGGAACCAGGTGGATGTTCTCCTCCAGAGGGGTACACAGATCCTCCAGCAGGTTGAGGCTCCTGGACTGAGGGCTACTGGCAGTGGTGGCTGATGCATCGGAAAAGTTGCCCAGGGAATGGTCATCCTCAGAGGTCATTCTCCGGCCCCTGAGGTCACATGGCTCATCCTGCTTGGGTTCGAGCATCTGACAACAGAATAACACAGTGGTGCAATATTACAATCTGTAATTATAGTCAGTAACTGAATGATTATTATAGAACTGCTACAGAAAATATTGTGTTATATTTGTGAACAAACACGCAAAGTGAAGTTAAGTGACATGTGGCTTGTGTGTTTATCATCTTATCATTGTTTAAGGACACGAGGACAGGGTAAGATATTGGATGTCACCTCCATTATTTACAATGTTGATTTACTTTAAATTGCAACGTGTTTTAGCATGTGCAGGACAATCAGTCTGTGTCTTATTATATTGAAATAAATATGCTAATATAGCTGATATTAAAAGTGGGGATAATGCCCCATTCCTGGTCCCTTCTAAAAATTAATTCTTGTACAATAAAAGGCTAAACGAACAAAAAACAGAAAAGTAGTTATTTTAGACAGTGAAGGTTGAAAAAAGAATTTATGGTAATTCGTGTTAGCCAAAACACATGAGTATAAAAGAGGAGTGAAAATTTAATATCAGCAATCGCAGGCAGATGGGATTAGATTTCTCAGAGGAGACAGGCAAAAGGTAGGTTATTTGCTCTGGAATTTGTACAGAGACTGTGCAAAAAAACACAGGATTAAAACCACAATGCAAATTTGTACAATACAAATTTATCTAATTTCCTCTGAGAAATCTATAAATGGGGTTTTACTCATCATAAGAATCACATGGTATTACATTATTAAACATAAAATGGACTTCAAGTCAGCGATTTTAGGACTGAATGTTTAATGAGAAATATTTTATTATGACTTAAGTATTCTTTTTTATAGCCAAGATATTTACCCAAGCCTTTGCTTTTCTTTCAGGTTTTATAGATGTATGGAGGACTTTCTTTCATTCTTTATATTTATTTCTGTGTAGAAATTTAGACAGTGTGGACAGTGCTCCTGTTTCATCCATATAATACAAACATTAAAAATACATTAAATAAAAATAATGCTGCAAATGGCAAATTGATCCCATCTGAAGAAGAAAGGAAATAAAACGTGCTTTTGGGGAATAATTAATTACTACTTGAGTAACTAATTCATGGGTAACACTTTAGAATACTGTTCCATCGTTTATGAATAACTAAACAGGAACAAATGACTAATGCACTATTAACATTGTAATAACTACTATTACCTAACAAGAAACTCTGATTAACAATTTAGTAAATAATAGCACTCAGTTGAAACTGCAACTATATCCTGGAGAACTCCTAATAACTACTGCATACAGGTTTGTAATTAATGTGAATTATGCATAATAAATAATTAATTCTAAAATTAAGGTAATGGCAACCCATTAGTAATGACTCGAGAACTGTCAAGTTCTTATAAAGGAATTACTAATTACTTGAATCAGTATTCTAAAGTGAAAATCATCATAATCCCTAAAATCAGCTGACGTCATTGTAATCTTTTGAGATGAATGTGGGGTTTATATGAAAGGTTTTGGATAGTAATGACTCAAGTGTTACTACATCTTTCTGAAGAAACTACTAGTTATTTGGACCCGTATTCTAAAGTGACGATCATGATAACCCACTAGTAATGATTTAAATTTAGCAGCACTAACCAGAACTTTACAAAAACGTTTTCAAAAAAGTTTCAGTGACTGCTAGAGAGCTATCACGATCTTCATTTTAGAATACTGATCAAAAACCTAGTAATTCCTTTAGAAGGATGTAGTAACACCCGAATAACTAATATTCAATATTTCACAAAACCCGCAAAACCATACAATTATTTTAGTCATTACTAATGAGTTCCCATAATCTTCACTTTAGAATACTGATCCCAATAATTAGTAACTCCCTCTGAAGTATTCGGTAATACTTGAGTCGTTACTAGTGGGTTACCATGACCATCACTTCAGAATGAATTATGCATTATGTATTATTTAAATTATGAACCTGTGTACTGTAATTTTTAGTAGTTCTTGGGGGGGTATGAAAAAATAATAGTTATTGATTAGCTAAGTACTATTACTTAATAATTCCTCAATAAGACTTTTTTGTTAGTTAATAGTAGTTACTAGAGTGCTAATATTGTGTTACTCATGTGTTCTTCATGTGTTATTCGTCATCTAGGCTTGTTTTTTAGTAGATTTTAGTATATCACTTACAGCCTTAAATGACAGATAAGACTGTTAGCTTTTTTAGATGTGAAAAATACAATAAATTATGCCCTATATCATGTACTAGCGCTACATTTAATATAGTAGTGCTGGTACATACTGACAGCTTTCTGAACTCGAATCAGCTCTCTCTCAAAACTCTTTGCTGTTTATCACTCACTCTAATAGGGTGCGACCAAAGCTGGTAAGAAAGAACTCCTCTGAGTGCTTTTCAGAGGGTTTTACTGCAACAGAAAACAAGCTCAGCTGATGCAGCCAAAAGCAGAAGTCATAAGATGGAATTCATATTACCACCGCTCACATGATGTACGACATATTAGCTCTCTCCCATCCATAACTGGAGCTTCACTAAGAATGAGCCTCTTATCTCGTCTGCGGTATTTTTAGGTTGTGCGAAAGGTTACTACCGAACAGAGCGACACAGAGGAAATTAGGACACAAGAACCAAGACAGATGATTTCCTTAAACGCTCTCTTTTGCTCTGTTATCCGTGACGGGATGGTTCACTTCGTTGAGTCCCTCATGCATCACTTGCCCATCGTGACGCAGAAGAAAAAAATAGAATACTTGCGTAACGTGTGTCTGGGGGGAGGGGCTTTAAAAGCGTTCACAGAAAAAAAATGTGTAGAATAAGACAGTGATGCATAAGAATTGTAAACACGAACTACATTTATTTTCTTTGAAATAAATAAAGAGAGTGGATTTCACAAAGAATAAAATATATATAAATTCAATGGATTTTTTGCCTATGCAAAACTGCCATGATGATAAGGTCATTGCGAGGGTGTTGCTAAGATATTCTTAGTGGCATTGCTAGGCAGTCGCTAATATTCTGAGTGGTTCCTTCGTGGCTCAAATGAAAAGAGCTCTAACCCAAATTTTCAAAAGTGCAATGGTGATTCTTTCCTAAAACATCACTAATTATTTCATCAATAAGGGTGCAGTATTACTGTATTCTAGATGCTTGTACAACCTTTTAGTCACTCCCAGGAAATCATCTCATCTATTATTCATTAAAATCACTAAGCTGTCCAACATAATGACTGGAAAATATATTTTAAACAGAGACGACTCTTCTCATCAAATAAGTCTTTAGACATCCTCTATGTACGCATGTGGACTCAGACGATGTGCAAGCTATGCGATGACTTGCCTTCATTGTGTTTTTGAATTCTGTTAGACTGCAATTAGTGGAATTGCATTTTTTTGCACCACGGGGGCACTACAGAGGACATTAACAGAAATTGTATTTTTTTTTCCCACAGTATTTTTTTCAGGTCAGCTGCTGTAAAGGTGGAGCATCAGATTGAGCTTACTCAAACGGCTCCTGAAATAGAAAATTACATTCTCTTGATATTTGCACATATAAGAGGGTGCATTACAATTAAAAAATGTCATGTGTAAAAGAACTTCTAGGAGTTATTCTACTTGCCTAATCCTACCCGATACCTAAACTTAACAACTACCTTACTGTTTTAGGTATGTTTTGAACCAGCATCACAGCTTCAAAACATAACTAACCAGCATATACTGTTATTTTTAACAGCGATTGCTTGCACTAACACAAGCAGCTTTAAAATATCAGGCAAAGCTAATGATCAGCAGAACCGTGGCTCAAGGTGAGGTACCTGGAAATGATTTAGTACATGCCATTGAGAAGTCAACACTATAGCACCTAAACAAAGTACTATCGATTTCATCTAGTTTCTCTAAGCTAGGCCACTGCCACAAAGTCTAATCCATATTGCATCTTATTCTGGCCAAGAACCACCCAAAATGAGAGACTGTCTGGCTGATATATAAAACTACAAACCACAGTTCACGTGGTTTACAGTTTGAGGTTGGAAACTGCGAGAAGAGCAGAGTTGCCTGTCCTTGAAATTGATTAAAAGCTACAAAATGCACTGCATTTTAGCCTGATAATTTTGTTTAAGAGCATTTTCTACTCAAGTCCACGTGTTTTTAGGGAAATGCCTCCCTGGAAGCACTGCTTAGATTTATGCAAATAGACTTAAGTCGGGCATCCTCGACTAAAGGTACCACCAGATACTCACTCTATGCAGAACAATCCACTTCAGCAGAGCACAACATTTACCACAAGGCCTTTACGAGCTGCTTGTGCAAGAATGTTGCAACAGAATAACATGATCTATTCATTAGGCAAAGAGAATTCAGGTACCTCTGGACTGACCTAATTGAGTTAAAATTTCTTAAAAGCTCCACTGTGAACCTTAGTAACTCGGATATCATAGCTGAAATTCAAAGAACCCTCATTTGACTATGATCAAACCAGCAGTGGCGTGAAATATTTTAGAAAATTTTATCAGTTATCGTTTTGACTACTTTGTAGTTTCCCTGAGTATCAAAGATATTAGCAAGTTTTACTTTCTACATGACAACATTTTTCGATAAACACAGTGGTGTCAAAATGTGTTTTATTAGATGAGGCTAGACTTAATTTTACTTAATATTATTTTGTCTATTAAGTGAAAGTGAAACCTGGAGCAGTGAGGAGCAGTTGGGTGTTTGATGCCTTGCTCAAGGTTCTCACCTCAGTCGTGGTATTGAAGGTGGAGATAGTGTTGGTTATTTACAAACCCGCGACCTTTAGAGTACAGGCCTGTAATAAGAGGCTGTTGAGTCGGCCTTGACTTATTTCAGTTTTGAGGTGTTCAGTTTAATTTTGATTTTAGAAAATACGTGATTGCTCTCCTCGCAAATCAACAGTTTCTTGTTTTTCATTATTTCTCTTGAGCTTATTATTAATATGAGTAAAGCACCATTCAAATTAGATACTCCAAGACTTTTATTTAAGTAATTGGCCTATTGGATATGGTGACTTGCAACTTGAAATAATTTTTACTGTTTACTGAACTTTAATTTAAACATGGTTTCAGGTAATCTTTAGACATCTGCCAACAAGTACTGATTTCTTGATTTCTTCATCTTCACAGCCAAACATGACTGTGCACAGCGAACCCACTGTGTGCACGTCACTAGCAAACTAGGGGCAACGCAACCTTAGGGGAATATGAGATACGTAAGGCTTGAGCAGGCATTAGCTTATCAATGGAGACCTTGTGATCCATGTCTTGTTCTCGCTTCTCTATCTCATGTAGCCCCTCAGGCACCACAGAAGTTCTTTTTAAAGAAAGCAATCTGGGAGCAAAGCATTTTCAAGCTACATGCTCTTTCAACAGACATAGTCGCAAGTTAGGGTGAAACAAAGACAACATGAATTTTTGCCATTATCATATTTGATTTCACCCTGTTAATCAATATGCGTAATAATTTAATGAACCAGCTTTATATTTACCATAAGTTTTCATCTTAAGCGTCATCCGCAGTAATTTGGGATTTTAGCCAAAAAGATTACAAATGTTTTCAGACATTTTGGTTCTCTCTTCTTTCACTGAGTCATACCATTCATAGTGTCAACCTCAGATGACACATTCTCAAACCATTTAAGTACCGTCTGATGAAAATGTCAAAAGCTTTCTCAAAATAGCAATCTCAAATTTAATTAGCTGTCTTTGTGCAATATCCATGAGTGCACAGGCCTTTATCAGTCAACCAGGAAACAAGCTAATCCACACAGTAAGTGTACAAGGTTGACATCAAACCTTTCAAAAAAGATTTCAAAGAGATTTTTTAAGAACCTTGAATAAGGTAAAATAAATGCAGAAATAAATACACAAATATAACACAATTGTTTGTGTGTGTGTGTGCAACGCAACTGCATGTAAACTGTACTTAACAGTAATGACAGACTGAAGCAATATGCTGACATTGGCATTATGCTTCTGTGCAAACTCAAGACAGATATTAGGGGCACTTAAGGTTGTCACAAAAAAGGTGGAACCACTCTGATATGTGTCTGAATTATATTGACAGACATTATGATCAGCTGAGCATCAGCTGTTTGCACGCTTGACTAACATGACCTGCCTAAAGCTTCAAATCTAGTCTTTCCTTCATCTTAAAAAAACAAAAATGAAGCTATTCTTTCAGAATGTTCGTTCATTTATTAAAACGCAGTCAGCCTACAAAAATTCCAAAGTCATTTTTTTCCCCGTTTGCCACCTAAAATATGAAACTGCATTCATAACAGACAGACAGACAACAGCAGCTACAATACATAAATAATGATAAAATATTTGAACAAACTGAAAATCTAATCACAGTACCAAGCACTGATAAATCAGTTGCTTGCTATCTTAAAGGATTCGGTCACCAGGAATCGACCATAGAATAATGTTGGTGAGCATTAATGCTGGGATGATTGATAAATCAATGGGACACTGAAGATAATTGGCTGCTGTCCGGTGTGTCTGTGCTCGCAGAATGAGTGAAATCAGTGGGTGAGACGTGTCTTTACAGCAGCGTCAGTACAGCATTAGAAACAGCAGATTAAAGGCGTAACTGAATGGGATGGGGGGCAAACACTTCAAAGCAGGCACATGGAGAGGGGACGTGCCTTGCACATCAAAACATGCCAGATCACTTGATACTCGCTAACAAGAGGAACGAGGTAAGATACAGAGACAATACACACATATACATTTCAATCGTGACTATCTGAAGAGTTTTAGCATGTTAATGAAAAAGGCGGTGTTAATGTAATTGGTCTTGATCTGACTATATACTATATCTGCTATGTACACTGCTACTGCTGAAGTATGGCGACTTGCAGACACATTGCTTTAATCATGTAAGATGTGCTGCTGCTGCATGAATAGGCCATAGCAGATCTAGACAGGTGGAGCTGGGGGAGGTGGGGGGTTTCAGAGGACATTAAAAAGTTCACTGTACACTTTGTAAAATTAAGAAATGAGACACTGTTCTAAAGGAATAGTTCACCCAAAAAAGAAAGTCCTGTCATCATTTACTCAATCTCAAGTAGTTCCAAACCTGTATGAATTTCTTTGTTCTGTCTAACACAAAGGAAGATATTTTGAAAAAAGTTTGTAACCAGGTTGTTTTGGTGACCCTGGTTTGATGTTTGGAACTACTGGAGTAAACGATGACAGAATTTTAATTTCTGGTTAAACTAAAAAAGTATGTCACTGTACTTTATTTACCCTCTAATTAGTATTTCATAGTGGTACATATTATTACCAAAAGTATGCTTGCTATTACCAGTTGCGTATCTATTTGGAGAGAACCTTACAACTACTTGTGGGATCAATGTACAGTAAATGTTGAGCAAGCAGTTTAACTGGCTACAAAATCATCAGAGGTCAGTCAGCTTGCGCCATGTGGCAAAGGATGCAAGATAAAGGACCTATCAGCCTTCAGTGATGATTAGGTAACGTTAAGTGTCTGATGCATCCTGAGGTCATTAATAACACATCTATCAAGTGCTCCAGAACATGCTGGCAAGCTGTCTAAACACAATTTGGGAAATCATATTGGTTAACTTCAAATTATGCTAAATTGTTTACAAAAGTAACAAAACCTACACCTACACTACTCTGTTCCATGTGTTCTATGTCAGAAGAATAGCATTAACACTTGGTAATTAATTGTGATATGGAATAACAAGAATATATATGACAAGAGCATTTTTCCAAATCTTTTCCTCATTATTATATATATTTTTTGTATATTCCACTGTAACAGTATGAAAAAACAGCCCATTCGTGGTCTTCTCTACTGATTTAATTTGCAATATATCTCATTAATAATGCACTGGAATATACTAAGAATTTTAACTAAGATTTGGCCTCCCAAATACTTTTTAGATTTTAATTTAAATATTTTCCTCAAATTAATTATTTAAAATGCAAGTGTTATGTATATTACATGATACAGACATATATTACTACAGTGATACATGTCTGTAATATTGCTGTAGAACATTTTTATTTTTGGTCTCTTGAAGATATTTGCTAATGCTTTTACTATGTACCCAGTTCTTATTGTGTTCACAAAGTGAACCTTTGTCTTATTGTTTACACGTTAATAGAAAGTTACTCCCATAATTCACGCAAAGCGCCAAAGGGTGTAGTAAAAGATGGATAAACAAAACCATTTGCATCACTAAAATATGACGAGGTAATTGTTAAATAGTTGCCAACAATCACTTTTATCACAGACATTTTAGTAAAATCCAGCAGTATATCTCACTTTTAGCAAGCAGAGGAGATCCACCAAATAGAGCCATAAAATATTCAACAGTAAACAAAACAACCATTGCCTTTCGTGGCCATTAGAGACAATCTCTCTGTTACTAGGGCCTAATATATTCCTCTACTCTCAGAGAGAGGGAAGGGCACAGAGGTAAAATTAATCAAACACAGAAGGTCAGGGACACACAATACTTGATTAAGGTCACACAAGCCATCACAAAGTCATTCGGCCCAATAAAGATGCCCGCTGTAGTCATTAACATGGCCGCAGCAGGGAAGCCTTATTTTCTTGATCCCTCGTGCCCAATCTCACTAACGTCTGTCCTCCACAAACAAACATGTTTAGGGCTGTTAGACCTAAAAGATTAATGAAAGGACGAAAGAGAAATGTTGCAACTCATCGGTAGGACACGTTGCATCATCACCAAACGACAGCTTTGTCCCTCTAATGTTTTGATGTTACCTAATTAAATGAAAATAATTTAATAGCATCTACTCTAATTATTCTATCAGTGAAGTCCACTATTTAAAATAATACCTTCATGAACATATCTAAAAAAAACACATGTACCCTCAACAATAGCTGTGAAAAATAACAATGCTGCAAAATATTTAATAATTTTATATTTAGATACTACTTCTTATAGAAACCCCCTCTAAAGTAACATAAGAGGAAATCAAATGTTTAGCATCTCTAGTATTATACGTATCAGTGAATTTCTAGCTACAAATGGTGGGCACAGTTTACAAAACTGTCTGTAGATTACAAATCTAAGAGTACAGTTGTCAAATCTGAGAGTATACAGGCGTCTAAATAGAGGGCTCAAATTACAAAACTGCGGGCAAAAAGATGAGGGAACTGTTTCCAAATTCATGAGTTTATTTCATAAATTGCAAAACTGCAAAACCGTAACCACAAGAAAAAAATGATTTTACTGTAGATGACCCTTGGGGAACTTCATACTCTCTCATGCTGCAGTAAATAGAATTTACAATAGGGAATTATGTCAATTATCCATCTAACTGCATGGAGTCATCTATTCCTCATAGCAGGGCTCATCGTAATGCAGTTTATTGCAACATGCTCTCTGTACTATGTTAAAATTAAAGAAGTAAAAATAATTTACAATGAAGAAAAATTGTATTTATTTTTTTTTCATTTTCGTTTGAGAAGGAAGGCATGCAAAGCATTGCGCTTCTCAATATTCATTTAATATATTTGCACACGACACTACAGATTTAAACAGTTTATTCAACTTTTTATTCAGCTTTTACATTGCTCATATAGCTCATATTGTGTAATATAGTGAGAATTCTGTAAAGAGTTCATGGCAGAAAGACACACGAGCTAATGGTGGATATTTGTACAATTATACTAAAAGGCCTCTAACTTGTTAAAAATTCAACTAACAATCTGCATGTAGCGTTTTGTGCTTCCCCACTTAAGTTTTTAATGTCTCAAGCTCAGATGGCCAAGATTAGTAAAGTCACAGAGAAGTCAGATACGAAACAATTCTCATTCAATGCTCATTCTTACAACAGCACCTTTATTTTATAGCTCTATATCATCTATAGGTTCAGTTGTTAGCTGAGACAAAGTTGATGCCTCCAGAGATATGAAAGAGCAACCTCTGAGCAAAAACATCTCCCCACACACTTTTTAACATCCTGTAAGCTTCTATAGAACAGCAGCAACCACAAATACAATACACAAGCACATACGCTGAAACACTTGAGATCACAGACAGAAGTAAACCACACCTCGGACACACGCACTCACCATCAGGACAGACAAACAGCCTTGAGAATCAAACGATGCGCATCTGTTTGTGTGTGTGTGTGTGTGTGTGCATGTGTTTGTGTCAATGTATGCAGATTCCAGTTCCTTCTTTAAGATCAGCAAGAAAAGAAAGAAAGGACTGAGAGAAAAAGAGAAATCTAGTGGTCGGACGGGTGACACCCTCTTTACATAAACACATCATGAGTGGAAGGAAAGAGAGAGAGTGTGAGAGAGTGTGTGAGAGAGAGTGAGAGTGTGTGTGTGTGTGTGTGTGTGTGTGTGTGTGTGTGTGTGTGTGTGTGTGTGTGTGTGTGTGAGAAAAAGAGAGAGTCTTTAACAAACACACCATTAAGCACTGATCATTCACCCCAGCCTCACTCAAGACATCATGCCACTTGGCTGGACTTCCATGTCTGACTGAATACACAAACATTAACGTCCACTACACACACACACACACACACTGAGAAAGAGAGAGTCCTATCTGCTCTGTTTGTGCTAGTCAAAATGGCAAGAAAAGCAGATACTCTAGAATGGTACTCTAGAAATAAACTTATTTAAATGGTCAGTCTGAATTCTCGATTCTGATTGGCTGGCAGGTATGCATAAAAAAATGTATGCACTGGTTTCAAGTCAGATGAATCTATTCTCTGAATGCATCTGCTACTTTAACTGACACACAAAAACAGAGATTGGAGTGACTTTTATTAATAGCTTCGTTATTTCAGTAACTAAAATTCAAATAACTAACTTCAAGGCTTTATATTTCGTAGAGAAGGATCCACAGGAATTAGTTTATTGATTTAACTATTTGTATTACTATATGCTACAAATTGAGTTTCTCTAACTAAGTGTAATTTGTTGAGTAAACTATTTCATTAGAAACTCTCAAAGCTCAAAACTAATGTTGTGTAATTATTTTTATTACTGTTTTGTTGTTGAGCCAAAGTATTTGTTTTTTAGATTGCAGACCGATCATGAGCACACTTGCACATTTATGCATTCTGCGTGGAATCTTTATAAATTTTTGAGATATTCAGAGCGGCACATAATGATGCACAAACCTGTTGTCTGTTTATTTATTCATTCGTTTGTTTCCTTCTAGGTCCAATCTTTTCCAGGTCCTTTTTTTGGTGCATTCTCATAAAACGCCTTCGACACTACACGAACAGCTCTTACATCTCATTCGTCATTGCATCTCAATGTGTCCTGTTGCAATGTACAAGTCGTGTCATATTTGACATCACTGACATTGATTGAATATGTCTTATCATTGACGTGACAAGAAACCTGGCATGACACGTCTTGGCACACAGTAGCATATTTTAAATGTGAACAAGCAATGATAGAATATTTTCAGGAACTTAAATATGTGTGTACTATTCGCTGCCAAATATAGCTGCTTTTAAAGCCCCTTATCTGCATGGAAAAGAGCAGCATTAACACTGAACTTCTTCTTTTGTGTTTCGCAGAAAGCAGCTTTGGATTTGCATGAAGGTGTATAAATGACGATTTTGTGGGTAAACGATTTGTAGTGAACTGTAAAAAGCGATACAGTATTCTCAAACGCCGCAACTACACGAGGAAGTGTTCAAGAACAACAAGTTGAGAAATCTCCACTTCGAATGTGTGCACATTATAAACTTTATGAAAGGACATTTCCTCTGGACGCGTCTGCCTCGCACAGTTACGGTTCACCTTGCCTTCACGAGCATTGTGGGAAATGTCAGTCACTTAAACCTCATAAAGCAATTCATCATCATGCAAGTCGCCGCTCACCGTGTATGTTTTGCTATATGTGAAACGAGTGCAAGAAACTTTATTTAACAATTTACCACTTGCTTATCTCAGCAAGCTCCATTTATAAGCAATAAAAAACACGCACGCACTAAAACAGTCATAAAATATGAGCATGTTAAACATTTCATATATTTTGTTCGTTAATCATCATAAAATATCGCTTCCTAAAAAAGGAAATAAATAATTTTTTTTATTTATTTGCATTAGAAAACCGGATAAAAAAATATAGAAATAAAATAAAAACAACTGAAAAATAATACAAATATCTGAAAAAATGTAATCTTGATAAAATCTGCTATGATATTAAACTAAACCGTAACATAAATGTCATAAAACAGCGAAGTAAACCGCGCAGCTTTAGAAACATCTATTCCCGTCTTCACACACACACACACACACACACACACACGCATGCACAAACTGTGTCAAATTAGGTGTAAAAGCTCAGTTTTGGACCCATTAAAGCAGGTGTACCTTAAATACAGGCATCTGGCCGCTGTGAACGCGTCTCTTTCACATGTGCTGATCCTGAATCCTGTCCAGTAGACGTCTCCTTCTGTACTTCTGCCTAGAAATGCACTGTAAGTTCCCTTTGCGCGTCTGTTTGGTTCTATTTCAGTCTACCTGCTCTTTTTGCTCTCTGTGTGGATTTGTCTCACTCTGTCCACGGTTTCATCATGAGTTCCACAACAATTGCTGCAGACTGTGTGTGTGTGTGTGTGTGTGTGTGTGTGTGTAGCAGCTTGCTCTGAGGCGCGACTGTGCTGCTGAACAAAATGACTAGAGAGAGAGAGAGAGAGAGAGAGATAGAGAGCGAGAGAAAGAAAAGAGAGGACTGCCCATGTCCTGTCTCTCTCTTTCGTTCTCTCTCGTTCTCTCTCTCCAGAGACAGGCCGCTGTCCCGCTCTGCTTGCTGTTATTTTTAGAAGCGGCCGAGCCGTGAATCAAAGGCTCATGCGAAAGAAACAGGCACATGTCATACATACGCCGGGCAGATCAGGGGATGTCTATCTCACACAAACAAACACACACAATCCCCGCTCAGCCATTTGTGCAAATTTCATCAGCCCTGCTGCAGAGAACCTGCAAGTGCTTGATTTCTGTGAGGTCATTATACAGTTTGTATAATATATTGCAGTGAAACCTCCACATAGCTGCTATAATAATCAGTTTGTGCAATAATGGCCAAAAATATGAGGCCAACCAATCTGATAGATTGGTCAAGGTCACGTAAAAATAACAATCGGTACACACAGAGTTAGAACCAGCTTGAAATAGCAATTGAAGTTCCGAAGGATGATGCACAAAGTCTATTTTTAATAAACTGAATTCATATTTTCTAAATTGCAGTACATGAATTAAATTGCATTAGCCTGGATGATATATATACACATTAAATCGCAGCTGCACATCAGTGTCATTAAAGTCTCGTGGAGCCTTTACTAAAATCAGTTCATCACAAAACAATAAATGAGATCCGTCGGAGGACCCATTTAATTACCATAAAACATATCTGCCATGCAGGACTGACATAACATTAAAGTAATGAATAGCCTAGTTAAAGATTGCCCTCTCTTTAAAGACAACCAAACAAGATCCATCACAAGCTGAGTATTTCTGTTTTAAGCCTGACAAGAGGATTGACGACGTGAAATTAAATCATTAAAAAAAATTGAAGTGCGGTATATGTGGCCATTAGTAAAGATTGAGAACTAGCTCGTATTTGTAAGGCAGACGTCAAGAATACGTCTTAAAGGGACAGTTCACCTAAAAATGTAAATTCTGTTATCATTCACCCATAAAATAATATTAAATATATTTGAAAGAAACCTTTAACCTTTCTGTCCGTCCATAACACATCCATTCTGTTCAAAACCATGTATTGTAAAAGTAATCTATATGAATTAATCAGCTTAAATCGACTCAATTGCATGACGATGAACAGATTTCATTTTCATTTACATAAAACATTGATTAATACACTATCCTTAAGTATCCCTTTAATGACAG
Source organism: Puntigrus tetrazona (assembly GCF_018831695.1). NCBI lineage: Eukaryota > Metazoa > Chordata > Actinopteri > Cypriniformes > Cyprinidae > Puntigrus > Puntigrus tetrazona. The sequence continues at coordinate 28,084,826 of NC_056703.1, read as the reverse complement.
ATTTACTGCACAGCCATTTGTCTCTGTTCTATTCGCTCATTGCGCTCTCCGAGAAACGGTCTGCAAAACTTGTGTGTGTTTTAAGAGTGTGTCTGAACATTTTGTAGTATTTCACCCAAAAACTACTACGGTCACATTTTTAAACTAAATGAGCTGCCAGCGTCATTATTTGCAGGTAGTTGCATGTATTTTTGATAATATTTTAAGTTAAGGGAACGCATGTTAACTGTTAAGTTACTATTAACTATAAAGTATTTTAAATTAAGGATTCTAAAATACGGTCATGCAGAATAATGCATTAATGTCTGCTAATAATAATGCATTAATGTCAGCATGCTATAATATGCACGCTAAAAAGAAACTAGTTAATAGTGGCAAATGCAATTACAAAACAATACACTTATAATATATGCAATATATACATAAGGAGGTCATTTGACAGTCATGAATTTCTGCCCATAAGCTGCTTTTACCAGTCTTACACACATATGATATAGAGTAGGTGTATGTGTGTGTGTGTGTGTGTGTGTGCGTGTGCATGCGTGTGTGTCCATACGCAGGCATACTATTGTAAGGTAAAGATAGTCCAAGTGTCCAGCATGACGCAAGAACAGTTGAACGGTCAGGGGTTATTTTTAGCCCCTTCCAGGAGTGCCACAGAACAACGACTGCAGAAAACAATGTTTCTATGATCTCTGGACATAAAACTCCTTATGTCAAACTCGGGACATCGCACACAGAAAGGACTACAGCATGCTTATGAATTATTCATGAGCTCATGCTGTAAAACATTCAACAACAGACAAGTGCGGTTCATTAAACACTGAAACACGCATTAAGCGTTAAATACTGTTCCAAAAATACAGTCAAAGACACATTTTTTTATTCACTCCAAAAAAAAAGAAAGAAAGGAAAATGGCGTCATCCTTCGCTCACCGTTAAGTTGTTCTAAACCTGCACGAATTTCTTCCTTTTGTGTGCTGCAGAAAAAAGAAACTCATAGAGGATTGGAAAGTAAATGATGACAGAATTTTATTTTTGAGTGGACTGTCACTTTAAGTGTTAACTGAAAACGTTTGATGCTTTTTGGCCATTCGCCTAAACGAAAATGGCATTTTGAGGGCCTAAAAATGGGTTTCAGTGTGCTAGTTTTTAAAAAGTTATATTGTTATTGTCTCTGTGTATCCTACAAAAACACCAATTTTGAAAACAGTGACGCCATCTGCACTTGTATTATGCGTTTAGGACATCATTGTCTGTCGTGAGGCAGTCTTGGCAGAGGCAGTAAAAATACAAACTTCACCATCTAAAAAGGTCAACAGCCAATTCAGTGATACTGAAAGAACATTTTCTCAAGAATAACATCACTGATGTACGAAGTAAATGGCATTATCGTATACAATTGGGCAATTATTTACCATCTTCAACAGTAATCTGAAACATGCCCAACAATGTTTCTATTTGATTAATTGCGATAAGCTTTGGTTTTATGAAAGACATTTGCAATTCTTTAGTTCTGGTATATAAGTATGTCAACCCTGAGTTCTTGCAAACACTCTTGCAACTGTTTAAATTTCCACTTAATGCAGAACTGAATTTGACTCAAAAATAACATCATGGTGCATATCAGTTAATATGCAGTTAATGTGCATATATATCAGTAAAAATAAAGTCAGCATTATGACTTTAAGTATAAAATAACTGCTTATTATGAATAATAACAATATGAATGAGAACCAAATTTATCTCACGTTCCCCTTGACATTGGATCTACTGAAATGTTCCATTAAAAAGTCAATTTCATTAACTTAATTAAACTGAAGAAAACTTTCCCACAGTTTCATACAAAACAAAACAAGAACAAGTCAGTTTAACTACAATAAATCAATTTAGTAGCGAACAATGCTGTATATTAGCATGCTTAATGTAATTCAAAACCATGCAACTTCCCTTTTTATCTTATTAAGTACTGCACGTCTGACACAGAAATTAAATAATTCTACTAACAAATTACTTTTTAGACTATTAGAATGGTTAGAGTTGCAAAAAGGGAACATTTACAACCGAATTTCAAAAATATGCATACGGTGCCAGCTTTATGCAATTAATCTCATTCTTAATGTTTCGGCCTCCAAAAGCCATGGAAATAAAGTCAATAAAACAAACAGCTATTGAGCCTGTGTTCAACCCGAGAGCAGACAGAACACACTGAGTCTGTAGATAGACCACAGACAGCAATAGCATCATTACACCGCACAATGAAATGAAACATGTATGGAAGGAAATGACAGTTAGATGACATTTCCCGTGAGTCTGCACACGGCCGTTAATCAAGCTGCCCTGTGTTTGTGTCAGTCACACTCTCTCTGTGCCTCTATGATTCATGTGAACTCATCATTTCCTCTTACATCTCACAAGAGCATCACGGTGTCAAAGGCACACAGATGTATACCAGACATGAGTGACTTGATACTGACTAAAAATTTGTTAAGGCACTCAAATATGTACTAGCTTCTGAGACCTTTGACCAAGGAATATTTGAAAATGTACATGATATTTGACATTTAAGATTATATTAATTTCATATAATAATATGGAAACATGGAATTCACTGCTGCATTTTCTGGAAAATAAGTCGCACCTGAATATAAATTGCTCTAAAAAGAAAGTAGAAATGATCTACAGAGATATAATTTTGCACAGAAAGGTAGCAAATCCACACTAACATATAGACGAGACCGAATAAACTAAACTGAACAGAATCTAAGATATAAAGGGGACTTAATGACATTAATGACGAGACGCCTGAACATAATGACACAATTAAGACAGACAGACAGAAACGCACAGAAAGTCACACATGGCACATGAGGAATGAAAACAAACCAACAAACAAAACACAGCAGTACATTGCAGCCCACTTGAAATGAAAATGCTAATTCATTCTTTGCCACTAGGTGCCGCTTTTAGAGTGGTAAAATAGCTGCTTTTCCATTAATGGCTGTGAACACTGAACTCAAATGAAATGTACGAATCAGACCAATCAGAGCAGATTAGCATCACACAAAGGAGTGGTTTGGAGAAATGAATCACAGAGTGAGTCATTTGGGAGTCGTTGAGCAAATAAGGTAAAAATAAACGCATATTATAAGACAATGAAAGCGTTTTGTGACCTTGCATCCATGTAAACTTGTTACTGGGGATTCCCAAAATCAAAATATGAACCTTTCATAAGCCATAATTGGGGCACTTTAATTGCCATATAAAAGTCGCTTTGGAATATAACATTTCAGATGCTTGAAAAAAACAGGAGACTTACAATATATTCTGGAAAATATCTGTCATGACCAGTGTAGGTAGGAAGCTGTCATATTTAGAAGCTCTCAGAAGCTCTATAATTGGTGTCTCACATGACGGCCTATATTTGCTCCCAAAAGTTCACAACAACACCACTGACCACCAACACTGAAGCATCACCTGTCTTCACTATTTTCTCTACACAAATTACTTGACAGACCCCTTTGTAAAAATATAATACTTCTATTCATTCACCCTAAAAAAGGTTTCACATTTGAAATCTGAGATATTCAGAAGTTGGGTATGTTTGTTCCTAGTTATCAAAGGACAAGAGGACATCGAGCAACTATAAATAATTTGTCCAGTTATGTGACAGATAAATTTGTGCCAGGACTGGATGCACACTACCTTTGACATCAGTGACAAAAGTATGTTTTTTTTTTTTTTAAGTATGGCTCCATTTTAAAAAGCTGCTTGGTTTTTAATTGGCTATACTAACAATGCATGTGTCATGGATCTTCAGAGAACACACAAGAATGAAGATGAATGCAGAAGGTAGTTTTAATAAATCCAATAGGATCCACATTTTGTATGAAGCCTCTATTTGTAAAAGGGGTATTCTCAAGGCATTATAATGAATGTATAAAACCTTATAATGTGTTCTAAAATGTAACGATATATAATAATGTATATATATGTGATTATTACATTTAAGAGTATGATTATTTACAACACACAATGAACACCATATTAAATCTACTTCTTTTATGGTCTGTATCATATCTTAACATTGTTTATTTAAGATCTGCACCGTACTACACCATGTGTCGTGAGAGGTTAGGTGCTGAGTGTTATTTGAGTGTTTCCTGTGAGGCTAATATTAAGGCTAATGCGAGCTAGCTAATACTTTCTACTGAAAAAGAATGGGATGTTTATTAATAAAGTATTTGTAGAATTAGGTATGGTAGGTATAATGTGCACATGCTTGCAAAGTAACCTATACTCAGTATGCCTGTTGAGGAACCATCAAAATAAAGTGTTAGCATAAAATTAGCACACTAGTAATACATAAAAAATAATGAAGGCTAGTTGACACGTACTTCCATAGCATACCATCAAAATAATAAAACTAATATTATAAAAAATATAAAGATTTGAAGCAAATGTGTCATTAGACATTCATCTGATCTGATATCTGATCTACGGCAGCTTGAGAAAAAATGTGTAGTATTAGCATTATTACTATTATTAGTAGTAGTAGTAGTATTAATTATTATTATTATTACTTAAAGTAAGAAAATGGTAAGATTTGAGATTTAAAAGCTATAATTATCCATTGTAATCTAAGTGGATGAATTCCTAAGTGGATGTTCATTGTGCTTCATAGGAAGTGTTACCATCCTGTTCTTTATAATTAGCATAAAGAAAACAGTGTAGCAAATCAGCTCATTAAGAAAAAATTTTCTTCTTGTTAAATTCATTGCAATCATTTATATCAGCTGGAAGCAGTAACTGTAGCAGAATTACATTGCCATCAATTAATCTGTTAGTTCAGTGAATATTCAGTGTAAGTTCATATAAATTTGTGACCACACAATTACCTTCTTACAGTATCAATCCATTAGAGCATGTAGAGTATGTAACTCACATAACAACACACAATCATAAATACACTCATACATGGGGAAAGTGCAAAGGCTTGATAGTAAACCATCAGGAAAAACAGAGAATGGAAATTCAGTTAACCAAATGTAAATCATCTGCACAGTTAATAACGGGGTCTATAACTAATGCCGAACCTCTGATTAGTACAATACTTCCATTGCCTCATTGGTGCGGGTCCAGATGCAGTCTTGGATGAGAATTTCTTCCCAGGTAGAAGGTGAAAAGAGCTAAGAGAGAGATCCGCTGAGATCTGAGAATCATTGGTTGAAGGCCTGGCACAAAACTTAAGACTGGCTGTATGGAGGCCCACCAGACAAGGTTGCACTGGCAGACGAGAGGAAGAAAAGGACATGAAAGAAACCAGAACAGGGCGGGTCACCGAAGTGAGGCCTTTGAGAAGTCTGTGAAGGTCATACTTCTTGTGGGTCAAAGAGCCAATGATGTCTTGAACTTTTGGAGGTAGAGTTTTATGGTTCTTTGTAGTATAACAAATAAATTGTGTCTGATTGGTCAAAACACGCACAGACATTTACACCGATCCGCCACATTTCACAGCTGCAGTGAGTCTTAAAAACCCATCTGAAAACCCACAGACAAACAGAGAGAGACAGAAGGATGGAACAGAGAGGTGAAGAGAGCCATAAAGCAAAAAGTGGGAAGAGAAAATGATTGAAAAGGAGTGAAAAGCTGATTCAAAGGCTGATAAAAGCATCTGTGATCAACACGTCCTTCTCTTTCATGTGAATGGAAAGCAGAGGAATAAATGATACCAGGTGTGAGATCTAACTCAAGGCCTATTGGGCTAATTCTGTGTCCCAATCAATGTGGGATATTTCTACTAAATATCACAAACTTCCAACCATATCAGCATTTTGCTGAGTGAAGATCTGACTAAATCTGACAACAGATTTAGCATTTGTTTCCTCAAAAGTCATTATTTATCATTAACATAGTGCTTATGTGACAGCATGCATCTCCAGAATGACCAAATAGTTAAATCCAAGTCCACTTCATGTGTTGAACGAAGCAAAACGAAAGCTTTCCTAGCTGATGCCGTATAATTTGATTTTGAAATATACTGTACCTACAATCTATGTATGGAAAGAGAATGGGTGATAATAAGAGACGTCTGGATGAGCAACACGATCCAGAAAGAGATTATTACCCAGTTTTGTTCATGCTGTTCAAAACTGTGCCACAGACTGTGATGTCTATGGACTGACAGCTAATAGTACAACAGATGTCAGCACTTCAGAACAATTTCCTTGCGGCCTTCAGTATGCTGACAGTAATCTTGAGTCACGCGTGCTCATGGAGTCATGAGTGTGTGACCCTGAAAATGGAGAGACTAAAGGCCTTAAAGGAATAGTTAGTCCGATTCACTCATCCTCAAGCAACCCAATACATAGATGTGCTTATTTCTTTATCAGAAAAATTTTGCTAAATTTTGCATTAAATACCCTGCACACAATGGATCCACTGCTGTAAACGGAGTCTGAACCACTAATGAAAACAAAAGCACAATAATCCACCAAGTAATTCAAAGCAATATTATTAATAGAGGACTATTATCAATGGTTTGAAGTTAAAAGTGCCTTATTGGATTTGTTTATAAAAACATCAAGCCATGAGTTAGTTCTGGCTGGAAACGTGAGTCACGCATGCATCAGCTGATCCGTGTCTATAGGGATGGATATCAGAGCACCCAAATAGAAGATCTTTTAGCATTATCGGCATCTTTGTTGAATTGTGAATTCGACAGGCAAACTCTATCATCTCACATTTCCACAGTCAGCAGAAGTGAGAGAAAAATGTTTATTACGTTTGAAATATGGATATTTATCATACAAAAACGCATGGATTGCCTACAGGGCCTTTATTCATCCCCGGAGCCGTGTGAGGATGTTTTATTAGGAATATATACACACATTATTTCAAGGCTTCCAAACTGAATATAGCTACCACCCATTTAAACCCATTCAAAGGCTTGGAGGGTCTGCACAATTTTTAATATAACGTCGACAGAACTTCGTCTGACAGAAGAAAGTCACATCACGCCTCCTTGGACTTGACACACACGCAAGTTGCCAGGCTGATGACACCAACAGCTTTGCTCAGTTACTGACATATGTGTGTTACTGACTTAAGTGACTGACTCAAGAACAAGTTTAGAAGGCATCTTCACTTGTTGCATAAAGAAGTATATCAAGAGATCAAGCACACACATCACACATGGCTTTTGTATGAACAACAAGTGTAAGAACAAAAGATTAATGGGGCACATGGCCAAAAAACTCCTACCTCTTCGGTACCAGGCACATTTTATTGAGTCATAAGTAAATCCAGAGAAAAAGCAAGCATGTACTGTACCTGCTGAGGTGGGCAGAAAGTCTGTCTCAAGGCGTGCAGATGTAGCTGTTTTTTGATGTTCTCGCTCAAACACTGACACACTCTTGATTTTTGCTCCAGGAATCTGCTTCCAGGCTCAGAAGACAATCACATTTCTGCTGAGACACATACAGAAGAGACAATTAATATTGCAACATACAAATGTTTATGGGGTTCGGTCAACTGAAGTGAGAAAAAAAAATTTTTTTGGCTTTGTTGGTCTTGGTTTTGTTTGTAGTGCAGAGATTTTTACTGCCAGAAGTGATTAGAGATATGGGTATCCATTTTGTTAATGTCTTAAGACTCCAACTGTGCACTTTTTCTGGTTTAAAGACAGAAGGATGCTGTCATAACAATGCTAATTGAAGATCATTATTTTCAAATTATTTACTACTTACATTTTGAGAAAAACATAGTTAATTTCTATATATTACTTTATGCATTTGTGTGTGTGTGTGTGTGCGTATATAATTATATTAATGTATAATTTAATTATACATTAATTTGCAACTACATGTCTACTAACTGCGAGAGTGGACTGTTAAAGTAGGTTTAGGGTTAGTAGAATAAGTTGACCAACACTCTCTCGGTCAGAATGTTGTATGTTAGTAGAATGTCTAAAGTGGATTATAGAAAAAAAGTGTTATCATATACAGTAGTCAACATAAAGTGGATTAAAACCTTTCACATAATTCTGCCATTTTCTCTTAGAACTGCAATATGTTAACTGGTGAAAACTCAATTCTGATTGAGTCCATTTTAATCAATTATTTATGTATTTATTAAATTAAATACTAGAAACGGTGTATCAGGTGTAAACACGTCTTCTAGGTTATTTGATCACAGGTCATAGATGAAGTTTAGCATGGGTGATAGCTTTTCTGCCTTTTGCCAGACAGAAGAGAAACTAAATCTAGGAGGAAGCTTTTATTGTTTGAGGAGTGATGAAACGCAGTGGCTTCTCAGCCCAGCACCAAAATCAATATAAGTCATTCTGCTGCATCAATCATTTCAACTTAATAAAGCGCCTGAGACCATCTGTCTCAGCCTCAGACCAAAGCTGCATATAGCCAATAATGATGATGTCATTCTTGAGAGGCATTAAAAATTGTTATCGAAAAAGTTTCCCTTAATGGAAATTGCCCTTATTGACTCAATGTTATCCTAGCTCTGTATAATTTCCTCATTTTCACAAAAGGAAAGGTTAGGAAGAAGAATCTCTTTTGTAAAGAATGACAGTGTGAATATCAAATTTTCATTTCCTCTTTACATCCCCATAACTGTATGTCCCATCACATAAAAAACTATGTTGTGATGTTTTGACTGACACTTTAATAAAATGGTCATCGTTTTACATCAGGCCCACAAAGGTCAATAGACCGAAACGTTACTTTTCTACAAAAAAATTCTAGCATGGATTTATAGTGTGCGGGATTATTATTTTTACTAATTATATTCAATACTACTGTCGGAATTTTTCATATGCACTTATCAATTTCTCTGGTGTCCTGAGTTTTACATTAAAAGGAGTTTATGAAATAGGACTCTAAAATAAGTCATTAAACATTCAACAATTCCACTGAGATGACAAAAGATTAGCTAATTCACACAGCCTCCACCACAAAACAGAGTAACTGGGGATATCCAATTCCAGAAATGTGTTCCTGGACAGCTATCAGCCAGATCTTCAGCTCAGATATAGGCTGCATCTGGCTGCCTCAGGGACCAAGAGACTTCTGTTCCAATATTTCCCAGCTGCTGCTGGTCTTCATCCAGCCACAGAGTCCCTGAACCAGGACGACTGGCTGTGGTACATTAGGATAACTGTCAGAGCACATGGGGCATTTTTTTATGATGCAGTCAGAGATTTGACTGGTTGGGCATTAATATTAAACACACAGGGAAAACAGGTCTTTTCATTCAGTAGTTTTCCTTCTTTTTCACTGCAGATCACACTGCAGTTAAAGAGAAGGCTATTTTAAGGGTCTGTGTGCCTAACATTTTAATGAAGGGGCCTGTGTGGGATTTTAAAGCTGGACATATCTAACAGAACTTTAGGCTTTTTTAGGGACACCATCTTTATCAACTATTTACAGATGTCATACATTACAGGCCACCAAGATTTAACAGTTTGTCCCAAAAATGAGGTCAAACAGATGCTTGACCTTCATACAAGTGTATATGAACGTCACCTCTGAAAGTCACCTCTGCTGGAATTCAAGTATTTTTATAAAGCAGTAAAGGCCTTTTCTTATTAAAAGTGAAAATATGGCACAATCGCTCTTTTAAATCGAAATGATAGATCCATAATGGGACAATTCATTTGAAACAAATCTTTAATATGAATCAAAAACTACGAGTCATGTCAGAGACTGGCTTGTTTTTTGGGTTTTTTGCATGTGCAACATATAATAGGTTCTGTACAGGAAACAGAAATGTTTACCTCCCAAGTCTGTTACTAGGTCCAACAAGCCATGCAACTCTCACATCATGCTCTCATGCAGTGAAAATACATTGCAGAGCAAGAAGGAAACTGACAACTGATGTCAGGACAAATATCTGTAGTGTCTTAGTTCAAGCAGTATGTGAACTGATGGCTTTTTCATGTTTACTTAATATGAAATAAACATGAATGATCATCAGACTGGTATAAATCACAGTGTGATTACACAGGGAGGGTTGGGGTCTTGCTTTTTTAAAAGTTAATTTGCTATTACTAGCCTTTCTGAAATCACCTGATTGTATTGTTTATGTGTTGTAGACTCTTTGTTGTAGGCTCTGGGCTTTTTTGTGTTTTTTTTTTTGTGAGGTTTTTTGGGGGTTGACAAAATGGCAGATTCTGTGTTATGATTGGTCAGATCACCCATCAATCAAGAACTTTGCGAAGGGTCAACTAGATTTGGGCTGTATTACCCAAAGCATAGTAAGCCCAATTGATCATATCTCCACTTCTAACGATATACTTAGAGGAGAGTAGATGCTAAGTTCTTGTTATCATTTGTATCTGAGAACAGATTTGTTCTAACATGTTCATAATGCAGAATATCCTTTATATTAATTCTCTAATGTGACCTGAAGAGCAATGTCCGTTTTCTTCAGCGTGGAAAGTGTTATGAGTCAGAGCAGGTTCAGTCTAGATCTGTCAGTCAGTTATCCCCTGACCTTCCTTATGAAACATTTGTACACAAGAAATTTGAAAGCAAATAGACTGAATTAAAATGACAATGTATTTTCTGTATGTGCAAGTATGCCCATTACAGGATCAACTATAGCCTAAAAATAAAAATTTAACTTAAATTGGGTTTAAAGTGGGTTTTAAGCAAAGACATTAACAATCACATAAATTTCAAGTGTAGCTTGATGCTTATTTTACCTAATAATTATATTTTAAGATGTATTATTGTAAGCATTATAAAGAGTTGTAAAATAGTATACAAAAGTATTCTTTAGTGTAAAATATGTTGAAGATTAACAGATAGGCTGTCATTTCATAAAATGATGTCGTTTCCTCTGAAAAGCTGTTTATTTAACGTATTAAAGCCTCCTCCATTGACATCCATTTTTTTGGCTTATGGTTACACCCTTGCCTTCTAGTAGCTTTGGTTCTTCTTGTTGGTTTCCACAGATGCCCTTGTTACCCTTTGTTAATCACCATGAAAACTGATCATTTCTAGTAGGCCCAGAGGGATGATGGAGCCCAGTGGAGAAGGAGGAATCAAAGGCTCAGGTGCAGCTGCAGACACGAAAGTCCATAGTGCCTAGGGGATCTCAACATGCCAAAGGGTCTGTGGCGAGTCTTTTGCTGGCTTGAGGTCTGTAGCAGCTGGAAGGAGGGTGGGGATGGATCAGGAGGAGTACTGAGATAGAGATTGACAACACCCAGCGAACTGGAGCTGACTGAAGACACTGGCCAATCTGTAATGTTGTACTCTTCCTCTTCACAAGTGGTAATGCAGGATTCACTTAGCCACTGTGTATATTCTATGTATCGATCCAGGTTATAGGTGGTACCTCCCTGCTGGCATGAGTACAAACAGCAAATTATCTAACTCTTTCCTAAAACAGACCTCGAGAGTACCATCATTCTAGAGCACCCCCTTAATTGCAAAACTTTGTAAATAATTCTCCAGTGGGCAGCCATTCTGGTGAAGAGAGAGAAGCTTGTCCTTTGGTGGAAAATTTGTATAATAATACAAATTTGGACCACTGAAAACCACAGAAGCTTCACAAAACGTTTTGTGGTGGATTTATGGTCTGATGAGACCCAGTTGAAACCATCATTTTGTCTAAAATGTTTGGTGCAAAACAAGAAAACTAGTCACTCAAACAACATCATATCTCATGCTATCATGGTGGTGTATGAAGGTGTTGTGCTATATGAAGGAATAGTGCCAAATACTTGATGAAGTAAAACCAGCCGGCCTCTTTATTTCAAAGCTGAAGATGAATTTCATATCAGAAAAGGAAGGGTTCCAGAAGAAAAATGTTTTGGGATGGCTCATTAAGAGCCCAGGCCCAAATCCTATTGGACTAACTTGAAGAGGGTTGTAGACAAGAGATTTGATCGATCTGGAGCTCTTTTTATACAGAAAGGGTGGGAAAAAATTGACAAATCCATCCATCCTAGACTCTGACCTCTTGTTAGGGGCACAGGGGTTCTGTTCCAATACCAGCATCTTGGGTTGTATGCAGGAAATTGACGAATCAAAATGTGAGTAGTTGACAGATATTTGTAAAGACTGTCTGTTGTAATAAATGCAAAGGTGCTTCAAAATAGAAAGGTGTGCCCATTTTGGAACTTGGCTTCTCCTTTTATTCCTTTAAAAGATTTCAATTTTTTGAAACATGGTTTCATTGTCTCTTTAAATGTAGAAACATGGTAGCAACCTGACATTATTCATGATTTATTTTATATCCAATCTAGTGGGGTGTCTATTGCATCCATCCTATAAGGAAAATGTCAATCTCAAATTTTACCCAAACATTTGTACATGCTATATTTATGTTTATTGGATTATATGCTAACAGAAAACTCTATTCCAATCTAATCTAATCCATAAATGTAATTTTACTGCCTACTGCCTCAGTTGCTTAGAATCTTCTTAGAGCTTCAGTTTAGATGATAACTGTGTACACATTAGACAGCAGACAAAAATGTAGCTCTTTAGGTTTTGGGAACGTAAGATTGTCTTTTTCAGAGTATAATATAATATAATGTAATATTAATATAGGAATATATAATATGAATATTAATATTTCCCAAAAGTACAAACTTTCCAAGTCTATGGGATCAAACAGGGCAAAACAGTTTTCAAAACATTTCAAGGGGAGCAGAGAAGACAGCCACAGCACTACAGATGGCAACCATAAACCTGGCAAATTTGCTGACAAGGGCCACAGAATCCAATAACCACACACTTCCCTGAAAACACACAACCCAAGGAAGAAAAATAAATAAATAAATAAATACATAAAAACAGATCCAGCTGTAATATATCAGTGCACTAAAGGCTGAGTGAACTGTAAAAGATGCCCAGGAGAATAGAGCTGTTTATTGAACTATGCTTGGATGTTATGGGTGGATTACAGTCTCAGAACACAATGAATAATTAATGCTGTCAAACACTCATTTTACCAAGATTACATTTATGACCACCCATTAACTGACACTGCAGAGCAGTGGATTGTTGCCTTTTACCACTAAGCAATCAGGGCCTCATAATCTGCTACTTTCAGTCACAAAGTGTTTCATGTTGAGAATGAGTGTTGAGTGCATCAGTGTTGGTCTAGCTACAGGCACTAATTATATTACTGCTGACACACGATCAATCGCGATTCATCACATCCAAAATAAAAGCTTTTGTTTACATGTATATTTACTATGATCATTTTTAATGTTACTATAACCTAAAGCCGTATAGGTTTGAAACCAGTAAATAGTGGTTTTCATCTTGCCATTTTCTTGCGAAAAATAAAACACATTTTTACTCAAATTAACCAAAATGGATTTATAGACTTTTAGAACCAAGCTCCATAAAACAACCGTGCTTACTAATATGCATGCTAATAACCAACTTAATAGTGATAATTGTTCCCTAAACTGAAGTTTTATTTCTCTATTTAACAAATATTTGCTCAATAACATAAGAGACTTATTCTTAAAATTATAAACAAAATAATTTATTTAAACCTTAAAAAGGTTTCCAAACCATTTGCTAGACTACATGTTTAAAAGAACTGATCTGATGTCACACTAAATGTTCTCGCGATGTAATAAGATAATTTAGTTAGATACAGAGCAAAAAGAGAGAATTTTCGGATATCTGCACTCTCAATCTTCCTGCGTTCTAACTCTGTCTTGTTTAAATCTAGGTTGGGCTTCTAGGCCTGATGTTAAAATAACTGGACTGCTTGCAACCATACTTGTGGGGTGCTTGGTGATTGTGACCTGAGATGAAAGAAGCTCCATCAAATCCATTTATTACACTAATGCTTCTGAGTACAGCATAGGGAACAGCAAAAATGCACCCGGAACATTTTTAACCCTTAAGCTGTTTTTGAAACCTGGCTTAATAGATATTTGAGAGGTTGGAGGGAGGATAGTGAGTGAAGCACAATTTAATAGAAAAATAAAATTAAGAGTCCTGGCAAAAAAACTATTCCCCATCCACTCACCAGTCTTTATCTACAGCATGGCATAAGTCTGATAACCTTGAAGTAAATTGCAAGTTTTTTTTCTTTATGGTAGATATACACTGTAAAACAAAACAAAAGACTTAATGTGGGAAAAATAATAAATAGAATAAGCAGCTAATTTACAGAAAAAGTCACTGTGGATTATAGAGATCTGTTTTTATGTTATGCCAGCTGTTTTTAAGGTAAAGTAAATGTAGTGAAAAATGCAAGTGGTGCTTCCCTGTGCCACGATGCAAATGTTGTTACTAGAGGCTGCTGTTTTGCCCACACCCATGCCAGAAAAAATTTCTAGATACTACTAAGTCAATCCAATCCAGTGTCGATTTATGGGTTTGCCAAGAATGAAAAATGCAAACCACAACAATTGAGATTATTTGTCGATAGAACAAGTTAAATTCTATAGGTGTGTGTGTAGTTTAATTGATAACCAACCACTAACTATGTTCAGTGCAAAAACAAAACCACTTTTAGGTTTAGCAAGACTTTTTAAAGCATTAAACATTTACAAAGTCCAAAATTGTACAAATGCAAAAGCAACAATTCAGTGTCTGTTTTCTCGCACAGAAATTGCTCCTCCATTTCTGAACTGTAAACTCATCTTGAGCCAAAACAACTCCTCCGCGACAGTCTCTGACCAGTTAAAATTTTTTTCAAGAAAAACACATCCTCAGCGCATGAAAATCCAGCAGTATGGGCGTTTTACCTCCTTCTGCAGATCCTCATCAGCCAGCCTGGAGAGGACGGGATCAATGCAAAGCGCACAGTGGCTGTGTTTACAGGACCGCGTAGCATCTGAGAGTCAGGGGTGGGGGAAGCGGCGCCTCCCACTCACTGCCTGCATGTACACATTTTCCAGGCCTTGAGAGGCAAATGACTAGCCGCTGCCAATGTCAGCCCAGGAGTAAATGTAGCCTTCCATTCAAACATCTGCAGTCGATGTCAGAGGAAATACATTTGATCTGATGATCTTTTGGATTATGTAATCCGCTAATCCAACCCATGACAAACTGTTTTCCTTTCACAGCCAAGGTTTACTTCAGACTGATAACGGAATGATCTTACGAATTTACAGGCCAAAATAAATTCCTGTCTTGTTTTTGTGTATCACAACAGATCTGTTCAAACAATAGCATAAAAAAAAATTCTGTCATTGACTGGCGGATCAAATATGCCTCGGAGGTTTAGATGTTTTATAACATGCATTAGAGGTTTTATAACATTCGTGGTTAATAAGTTAATCATGAATGTCCTGTATAAAACTCTCTCGTCACTGCTGTTTAGATGCTTGACTTGAGTACACAAAACTAGGGTGTAAACTTCTTTTTATGTACATTATACTCATTAACTGATTTTTCGGTATCTTCAAAATGTTTTTGCAACTAGAGGGTATACCATATCATTCGGTCTCCACTATACCAGTACAAATTTTTACATGATAAAAAAGTTACCATATTGTGATATCAATCATAAGTAGCTGCTTGATAAGTCTGGAATGAAAATAGCAAATAGATCTAATAAATTGGCATTCTCCTTTTCTCTAATTAATTCATCGCCAACTATGTTGGATATTCCTTTGACATACTTAACTGTGTTAAAGGAAACCTTTAAACAGGCTAAGTAAAACCAATAACCCTGTTAGTATGTCAATAGCACTTCTTTTCCACATTAAAATAGCATGTACTCACTTTACATTTAAAGTGTAAAGTAGATAAAGAAAGCTACAGAAGTGCTGGATACTTGTCCATTAATTAAAAAGTGTGCTATAGACACTTTACAAAATATGTTTGCAGATTATATAGTCATAGCCTAAATTATTATTATTCTGAAATTTTTCCAGAAAATCAAGTATTTCTCACATAAAGTGCATTGCATTAACACATGTTTTTGCTATACTGGATTATCCAAAGTCATTCCCCTAATGGTTCCGCTTGAAGAACATTTGGATAGATGGCACAAACCTTAATAAAACGACGCCCCTCTCCTCTTTTTTTCTCTTTTTTGGTTCTATCACTCATTTTGGAACTACAGCGATGATTACTCTTACAATATACTAAATTCAACAAAGCGGTTATTTAAAGATTTAAAAGGGTTATTTCTTTTGTTTTTGTACAAAAATAAATAAATAATTTATATTTATATAGGTATATATATATATATATATATATATATATATATATATATATATATATACATATATGGTTATTTGGGATTATAAATGGTGTCATTATCTAAAATGTAAAGTAATAATAATTTTTTTATTGTTGAGGCAGCTATTTCATATAGGTCCTACACATATTTGAAAATAGCATACTTTCTAAGCAATGGAAATTAACTTTTTAAAGAGGGGGAGACATATGCCATCAATTGAAATGTTGTAGAAAACCTTTAGGGACTTCAGCGGGAGTTAACGTTGTAAATGGCCAAAAATAGATTCCATTTTGAATTTTATTATCAAGATGCTGTGCTTACCAATAACAATAGGGTCTTTTGGACATTATAATTATTTAGCAATAAATTTAATAGTAGATTACTGCTTATACATCGATAAATATAATTTTTATATAAAAGGCATTCCTAGACTTTTCTTTTTAAATATGTCCATATTATTGACAATAAAAAAAAATCTGATCTGATGTGTAATGGGAAAAAAAGAAGGAGTTTGGCCGAGGGTAGTTTCGAACTAGGTTAATGATCAATCTATTGCTGTGCACTTTATGACCTACACCACCGAGCTGGTTGTGAGCAGTGTATCTTTAGTAATGTCAGTCACACATTTGATGGGCAGAGATCACAGAAATAGCTTCTAAGCTAACGCTTTTTGCACCTAGCTCAAATGAGCACTCCATGTGTGTGCATGGGTCCCAGTACCTATTGCCCATAATGCCCATTGGATAATCCAGCCCTGATTCTAAGAATCTGTTAATTTGTGTGTCAGCCTTCAATTCAGTGCATATCTAGAATTACCATGCTTAGAGACAAAGAGCCATGAAACTGTCCCTCCAAAAGTTCAAGACATCATTGGCTATTCAACACCCAAGTGGTGTGACTCCACAGACCCCCACTTCAGTGACCTGCTTCACTACCGCTTATCTTATGGTAGAAAAAGTCCCTGAGCCAGATCAACATGACTACTGTTCTGTTGAACACTGAGAAAGATGAGGAGGTTTCACTCTCTTACTTGATAATAAGGATCCTTGGATCTCAGCAGATATCTCTCTCTCTCAAGCTTTCTCTTTTTCCACATCCCACCTGAGAAGAAACTCTCAATCATAAGAGTCAAGAACAATTTTTTGGAATTCATCACTCTTCAAATTCTGGAAGAAAGTGAATTAAAAGTCCAAGACCTTGGAAACCATCAGGACTTTCATCCAAGGCTGCATCTGGACACTTGTAGTGACATTCCAAAGACCAGTTTATGGCAGCTCTAACTGCCACACGTGGAGGGGAGATGTGCTCAAAAGTGACTGGATGATGGTAGAAGAACATAAAATGTTCAGAACCATCAGATAAGATACCAAGACAACTGCCAGTCACCTCAAGAGTGAGCAGGAAACGAGACCTTCTGCAATACCAATATCCACCCCACAGGGGACTTCTTATTGGACCAAACAGGTTGACCCACACCATGGCACCAAATCCTAAGGTTTATGAAATGACTGCCATAAGCATTCCTCTATATCTCTAGATACCTCAGCAGTGGCCTAAACAAAAAAGGCCCACATGGATGCATTTCTTCTCCAAATCCATTCATACCTATGTTTGAAGACCTTTAACCTCAGATGAACTACAAGTTATGTTAATAAGCCACTGAATGGTGATAACAGTTTGAGAGAGGTTTATAAAGAAATATTGCATTGGTAAAATGTTAAGTACACCATTTAACTTTGTACTGAACTGAATGCAAATGAGTTCCATCATATTTAGTTGTCTATTATTATCTATTAGTAGTGCATATTCATTTTACAGGTATCATCACTAATTGTTGTATTTACTTTTGCATATCTATTGTTAATACATCTCATTAATCTTATTACAAATGTGTCTTCTTTGTGTTGATAATCTGAGGTTCTACTAGCTAGCTAAGCCACAAATCTTTTAGATAAATCAATTGACCAGCTTCCTCAGTGCATGAAACAATCAAATTGTTGCACAGCTTACTTGAAACACACCCGTGCAATCATCAGTCTTTGATTGGTACTAAACTAAGCAAGGTGGGGTGGTCATCTGAAATACTGATAACCACACTTTGGTGATGTCGCCTTGGTGATGTGAGTGTCACATCGACACACTCATCGACAAACAAGGCAATCGAGTATCATATTTAACTTCATGAAACAGAGGTTTTGAAGTATTGGAAAAGGCCCGTTTAAAAGGCACTGATGGTTTTTACAGGTAGTTAACGACTCTTTTCATAGCTTCATTCTTGCTTTTTCTGATGGTTTATCCATCAGTCTCATATCTTGTATGTTTATTTATAGTAGGTTATAATTTCTGCCTGCAAATTAATGTCGCTACGGTTTTGACCCATGCTATGCGTTAATGCAATGATATGTAAGAAGATGCTCTGTTGCCACAAATATCCTTTGCTTATATTTTTAAATTATGTTAAACTGAATGTTTGCTGAGCGAACAGATCAGTTGATGCAGATCTACTGGCAGCTGATATAATGGTGTAGTTAATCACATTAATTGTAATTATTTATATACATTTTCCTTGCAAGCTGATTTGCACAGTGAGCGTGGAGAGGGAAGAAGAATCAAATTAAA